>NC_044928.1:12815945-12913701 GCF_003576645.1 Ipomoea triloba
TCATATTCATATAATTTAAATAGCTTTAAATTTAAATAGGTATATTTAATATATAATATATAAAATTATAATAAAAATAATAACATTTATTGAAAATATATAATAAAAATAATTTTATAATCATAAGATTAGTTTCACAAGATTAATGTTCAAATTAAATTTGAAATTACAACCAACATATTGAAGAGAGAAATGCCAAAAGGATTTTAATTGGGAGGGTAAAGGATGTCATTTATTTACAATAATAAGGATAAAAATGTGACCCTAACTTTTCCACGCTGAGATAGGCATAAACTTAATTCAAAAGCTATAAGAACTAACAAAATAACATAGCGGAAGCATTCCATTACTTAACGGGTGTCATGCCACATCTAGAATAAGTCCAACTCTAGATGCACAGGCTAAACCATAATATATCAATCTAAAACATAAATGTAACCCTCGGTTTTTCCGACAAAGTTAAGGTTCAGAATATATATATTTTAAGCTATGACATTTAGGAGAAGGTCTCTCGGTGATCGAAAGAATTTTTTTTTCTTACTAGTTATTAATAAGCTGCGATCTACGTACCGGTCACGAACGAAAAAATTTTTAAGGATGTATATTCAGTTCGAATTTTCCTAGAAATTGGATTATTAAGTATCATATGATTAAGCCTGAACTTCTAGTTAGTTCAAGTAAAATTTTAAATGGACTGAAAGGGGTAAATTGTTACGAACTTGTACCTATATTTCGCGAGATACCGAAAAATTCCCAATTTGAGGGATTAGCGACGGGATTATTTTTAGAATAATTTTGGTGTTAGAATTTTCCCGAATTAAGCCATGATCCTCCGAACTTTTATCTGATTTGAACCCGAACTGGCAAAGATTAGATTTTCTAGGCATTAATGAGGTAGGGAATGTTGCACTTTGTTGCTTGATCTTCAAGACATAATCTACACTATCACACTCATCTTTCTCTCTCACTTTCGAACACACAAGGAAGAAGAGGAGGAAAAATATTAGTCTTCCATATTTGTGATCTAAGAACTCCTTAGGCATTTCTTCAACTCCAAGAACTCTACTATAGGTAAGACTTCGGTTTTGTTCGGTTCAATCCCTCCTAAGACTTAAGCTTGGACTTAAGATTTATGAAAACATTGTATTATGGTGTTTTGTTAGGATCTTTGGTGAAGGAATCCAAGGAAGGCATCATCAACTTGTACGGTTTTTAAGGTTTCTACAAAGGTAAGGAATCCCTTAAGTTGGCTCAATCACTTGAAGGTGAACAAATGCTAGTAAATTACGTGACTAGGAAATTTTACGTGAAAAATATGTGTTAAGTTGTGGATCTACAAGTTGGCTCAAAGAAATACACTTTAATGTTTAGTAATTTTTGTATGCATGTTCATAGCTAATTTATGCATGTATAGTTGTATTTATGCCCATATAGGCTTATACTTGTGAAAATATGAAAAAAAAATCAAGTTAGTCTCTGGCAGTAACTTCCGAGATTTATTGGGAAAAATTGGTAAGGTATTTTGATCCATTTTTTTCAGATATGTAGTTCATAAGTGTAGAACCCGCATATAAAATTTCGTAATGATCGGAGTAGTATAAGTACGGTTTTCGAATTTTTTTCCAAAACTGGTCCAGAGAGAAAAATATTCTGGACAGCACACTGCCAAGGGCAAAAAGGGAATTTTCTGTGTTTATTCGTGGATCAAAATGACCAAAACTTTTTATGGACATCAAGTACTATAAGTTGGGGTTCTACCATAAAAATTTCAAGTGAAAAAGAGTTCGGGAACTATTTTTACCGGCTCAATCTTTCGGACTGCGCCAACTGAAATTTCTGGCAGATTTGGGTGGACGCGGGCACGGACGCGCGTCCGCTGAGTTTCGGCGAGAAACGCCTCGCCTGCGCCGTGCGTCCGCTGGTGCGGCCCGCGAGTCCGCGCGACGCGGACTCGTTTTCGACTTGTTTTTGACCAAACTTTTCCCGATGTTTTTAATCCCGAGTATTGCGATGTTTTGAAGGCCTACGGGCAATCGGGTGAATTTTTGAAGACTCAAATATTATTTTTGTGCATTATATTTTATTAACAGAAAAAAATTGTGTTTTAAGAATTATTGTGACTCTCGTACTTGGATTTTCGTAATAGTAACGTTAACCAATATGTGTATTTTGGGGAATATATTTGAGCAAGTGTGATGGTTTTTGAGTCGTGTGAATAATGAATGGTGAGGGGTTCTGTATGAATTGTTCATACTGCAGAGCGAAGTCTATTCGCTGAGTGAATGGTGAGATTTTGTATGATTTATTCATACTGCATCTATTCGCTGAGTGAAGTGTGAGATTTTGTATGATTTATTCATACTGCAGAGCGAAGTCTATTCGCTGAGTGAAGTGTGAGATTTTGTATGATTTATTCATACTGCAGAGCGAAGTCTATTCGCTGAGTGAAGTGTGAGATTTGTATGATTGATTCATACTGCAGAGCGAAGTCTATTCGCTGAGTGGAGTTGTGAGGATTAATTGTCGGGTGTCTCGAACAATAGTCTGGGCGTTGTGTTTCTCACTTTTGAACTAAATGAATATTCTCGGAAATGGAAATGTTATGTGCCGAAGTTACTTATATATTGTGGTACTATTTTACGTTGAAATGATTGCAGGAAGACTGCGACCGTTGGGTAACGTTTATCTTTTTACTTATTATTATTATTGTTGTTTTCGAAACCTTTGTTTACTTTCGAGTGACAATGGATTTCCTTACTTAGCCGTCGTGCTAACTACACTTCGTTGTGTCCTTTACCAGATGGAATCTAGCACAGGTTCCTGTAGCCCACCGGACTCAGATCCCTCTGAGTTCGAGTTCCCCATATATGACTACGACGATTATGCACAGTATCTATTAGACGGAGATCCCTATGCCCCGGGCTACGCACCTGACCCGCCTACGCTGACTTGTACTCCAGAGCCCACTCTCGCTCCAGTCTCACCGGAGGTACCTGTGTGGTCCCCTGTCCCCGTTGAGCCAATGTGTCCCTTTGATGCGGCTCTGTTTGGCAAAGCTTATTTAGGAGCTTATAGCTTATTTTAAGCTACTAATAAGCTATAAGCTCTGTTTGGTAATGTTCCTAAAATAAGCTAGTAGCTTAAAATAAGAGCTTATTTTTGAATGCTGTAGCGTTTCAAAATAAGCTAATAGCTTCCTAACTTTTTTTCCATCTTTAACCTTATTATTTTAAAGAAATAACATCATTTATCCTTTCCAATTAAAACTTTTTTGACTTTTTCTCTTCAATATGTTTGGTTGTAATTTCAATTTAACATTTGTGTTTGAACATTGATTTTTGTATGAACTAATTTTATGAATTATAAACATTTTATTTTACTTTATATGATTTCAAATATATGTTATTACTTTATATTTTATTAAAATATATTGATTTCATTATTTTGTATTTTAATATATAAACAAACCTATTTAAATTGTACGAAGATGTCATTTTTAGTCTTTTTACATTTATCAGCTTATCAAAAAGCTAATTTTACCAAACACTTTTAATTATAACAGCTAGCTTAACAGCTCTTCAGATTTCAGCTTCGAGCTTATAGCTTTTCAGTTTTCAGCTACTTTTCAGCTTTCAGCTACCTTTTCAGCTAGGTTTGCCAAACATAGCCTATATCATTTTTAGTCTTTTTACATTTATCAGCTTATCAAAAAACTAATTTTACCAAACACTTTTAAGCATAACAGCTAGCTTAACAGCTCTTCATATTTCAGCTTCGAGCTTATAGCTTTTCAATTTTTCGCTACTTTTCAGCTTTCAGCTATCTTTTCAGCTAAGCTTGCCAAACATAGCCTAAATGTTTGTACTTTTGTAAAAACGTTAGTCAAAATAATTAGTCTAAAAATGATAGTATAAATAAATACTACTTTTGGTAATAAAAATTTATACATTTTAAATCATATTAATAAAGAAATACGATTTACCTTTAAAGTTAACAACTGTGATGTAGTCCAAAAAATATTACGGGGTAGTTTCTCGCTTCAATTTATTGGGTTATTTGAATGTCTTGTTTGTCAACAAATCATTCCCAAATAGTTAATATGATTGGTTTCATTTTTAATTTTTTTTCTATGTTATTAATAGAATACTTGGTAAATAAATATATAACATTGATAAAGAATATTTAATTACAATATAGTGTAAAAAGAAAACAATGAATAATGTAATTAATATAATTAATTAATGAATTTGAAGGTAATGAATTTTTGCATTGTAGAAAATAAAGACAATATAACTAATGAAATTATATATCTCTTTTTAATTTTTTTTTATAATAAATAATTTTTATTGTAGAAAATAAAAACTATATAGCTAATGAAATTATATCTCTTTTTTAAGTTTTTGATAATGAATAATTTTTATTGTAGAAAATAAAGACAATATAACTAATTAAATGTTATCTCTTTTTTAATTTTTTGATAATGAATATATTTTTTTGAATAAAGGCATTGTAAACCTCTAAATTAAAGAAATGCATATGTATTATTTTTTGTTGTAGCTACTAATTTATTTAATTTAATAAGACTATAAGAGTAATATAATGAGTACTTAATTTTCAATAATATACTCTAACATATTCTTAGTATATGTTTAACAATTATACGAACTTTGATTGCAATGAAATTCGAACCTAAAACCTTTCTTATAGAAATTAGTGGGTAAGTTAAAAGTTAACGGAATATTCCGTTATTCCGTTACTAAAGTTTAAAAGTAACAGAATCTGCAGTTATTTAAGAGAAGAAAATAATATAATAGAGGGTAAATATGGAAAATCATCAAAGATTACTAAAATTAAAATAATATGAACCATTCGTATAAGTAAATAATTACACCAACATTTTTTTTTCTTTCCATTAAAACTCTAACATTATTGACTTTTATTAAGATTGTAGATGTAGATGTAGATACTAGACTCAGACAAGCATTATAATTACAAGACATAATTGAGTGAAATTAATTATATCCTTTGCAATACATCTATATTTTCTTCGTATATGTTCTTTTCATTCCTATTTTTCTACCTAGGGAACATTTTTTTGTTTTTGTTTTTGTTTTTGTTTTTGTTTTGTTTTGTTTTTGTTTTTGTTTTTTGTTTTTGTTTTTTGCAAATAGAGATTTTCTACCTAGGGAAACTTTGTTCCAGAACCAGTTACAACAAGTATTAAGAAATTTTTTTTATCTTCAAAGTAGGCTTGACAAATACAATTAGAAGCCCCATTTGAACTTCTGACCCCATTCTAGTTTTGGAATATAGGAATGGCTTCTCCATAGACCATAGTTGAGTTTTGACCCAACAAAAAAGCCCAAATTATTTAAAATAGGACCATGCCCAATCTTCATGAGTCATGAACCAAGGTTCACCTTACAAGGTGAATTTGGGTCAAAATACACAATTTATATATTAAATACTCAGAATTTATATATTGAATGTTCACAATTTAAATTAAGAACATTTAGTATATAAAATTGTGAACATTCAGTATATAAAAATTGTGAACATTCAATATATAAAAAGCGTGAATATATATATATATATATATATATATATATATATATATATATATATATATATATATATATAATAGGAGTGCCTAGCAAAAGTTTTCCCCCCAAAACTGGAGGGCATTTTAGTAACAACATAATGGATATTATTTATTTATTTATTATTTTATTAATTTTATTAATTTTCCATATTTATTAATAATGTAACGCCATTATCCATATTTATTAATAATTTAATGTCATTATCCATATTTATTAATAATATTAATTGGTGATTGGTGATTGGTGATATATAATTTGTGATATATCTAATATGGTAATATTGTTAATATTTATTTATTTATTATTTTATTAATTTTATTAATTATCCATATTTATTAATAATGTAATGACATAAGGTAATATGGTAATATTGTGTTGTTAATATTGATTGGTGATTGGTGATATATAATTTGTGATATATCTAATATAATATTGTGTTGGTCAATCGTTGAAAATGGTAATAAAGGTAAATTGCGAATTCTTAATTCTTAATCCGATAATAACATGAGTGATTATTATTATTAATAAAGGCAAATTGTAAATTCTTAATTCTTAATCAGATAATAACATGAGTGATTATTATAAATAATAAAGGCAAATTGCATACAATAAAATAGAAATTGCATGCTAACGTACATTATAAAAAAAGACAATAATTCTTAATCGGTGAAAAACTGTAAATTAATTTAAAATAATAACAGGATTGATTATTATTAATAAAGGCAAATTGCAAATTATTAATTTTTAATAATAATAATAATAATAATAATATAATCGGATAATAATAGGAGTGATTATTATTATTATTACGGTAAATTGAATTAAAATAATAACAGGATTGATTATTATTACATTATAAAAAGGCAATAATTCTTGATCGGTGAAAAAGGTAAATTGATTTAAAATAATAACAGGATTGATTATATTATTAGTAAAGGAAAATTGCAAATTATAATTCTTAATAATAATAATAATAATAATAATAATAATAATAATAATAATAATAATAATAATAATAATGACCGGAGTGATTATTATTATTAATATTACGGTAAATTGATTTAAAATAATAACAGGATTGATTATTATATTATTAATAAAAGGCAAATTGAAAATTATTACGGAGTAATTCTTAATTCTTAATAATAATAATAATAATAATAATAATAATAACAACAACAACAGGAGTGATTAATCAATCAATAATCAATAATTATTAGGCAAATTGCATGCTAACGTACATTACAAAAAAGACAATAATTCTTAATAAGTGAAAAACGATAAATTGATTTAAAATAATAACAAGATTGATTAGGCAATAATTCTTTTTTTTTTTTTAACCGAAACTCTTATTGATCAAAAAAGAGGCCGAAGCCTTACAGACGCCTGGTGGGATTTCTGCGAGATCCAGGGCTGCTACATGGCTCAAAGACACCTTTATAGAAAACCTTCAGATATGTTAAGTTTGGGAACTTCCTATACACCTCTTCTTTGAAATGAGTTGGACTAACCCACGATAATGTTTGCAATTGCTCTATATTCCTGTTTGGAGGATCTACCTCATAGTAATTGCCAAGTTCAAGATGCCTTAAATGTGGTAACTCCCAAATTCTGAATGACAAATGGAAATGGCTAGTTCTAAGTTGTGGTTCACCACCACAAACAATAACTGTCTGCAAATTCTTATGGTTTGACACTACATCATCTAAACCCTCAAACCACGGCAATATAGATAGGTATCTCAGAAAAACTAAATCTCTTAAATGCAATGGCACTATTTTGAAGATTTGAAGTGCACTCAAATCCACAATTCTTAATAGCTTGAAAGATACCGACTTTACATAATCTCCTTGAAAGAAGAAAAGACAGCGAGGGTTATTTGTAGTAAAGAGCGTGTAATAATCCAACTTATGCGAGTATAAACTTAACCAACGACATGAATTTACAAACACGTCTAATGGCAATCCTAAATCTTTTTGAGTATACACCGCACATAGGAGACCCTCTTTTTTAGCTTTTCTTGTACAAAAGTCCCATAAGGAGCTATGTATCCAGCAAACATTAGTCATCTTATGCTCCCATTTGCTGATTGAGACTAGACCACTATGAACAAGATGATCTAAATAACAGTAACCTTCCTCTTCTAAATCCGTCACCAATTGCCTCCCAAATCCCTTATAATCCATTTGCCTCACAAATCCCTCAGCAATCCATATCCTAATAAGCCTTTTCACATTGATTTTAAAGCCTTTTGGATAGATTGCAAAATATAAAAAACAAACTTTCATGCTGTGGCAATTGATTGTAAGATAGAGTAAGCTTACTTAAGTGCTCGGCATCATTGTATAGAGGTCCCAATGTCTCGACTTCCTTTTCAATCTTCTTCCATTCCTTTAAATTGTAACTGCATTTAGACAAACGCTCTGCAACTGCAACAATTGACCGTGGCAACCCTTCGCATTCCTTCACAACATGTTGGGCAATTTCTACAAACTTCGGTGCTCTAAGCTCTTTGGGAGAGAGTTTCTTGCAAAATAGATCCCAACTTCTGTTTGGATCTAATATGCACATTTTATGCACATTACCAAATGTGGCAGCATCGCTACCAACAGTATTGAACTGAGTGGTCAGCAATATATGGATTTGTAGTGAATCATTAGGAAGACATTTTAGGATATCACCCAAAGCTCGGGTGTTTGGTATATTATCCAAAACAAGAAAATACTTCTTCTGATGACTACCTCCGAAGTGCTTGTGTAATTTCTCTTTTAGTTGAGAAAGAGTGTTTCCCTTGTACTCTTGAGGCATAGTAACCCAAGCTCGAACATAACATTTAGCTGCCTTCTCTGGAAGCCATACACTCTTTTAGCCAAAGTAGTCTTGCCAACACCTGGCAATCCTACAATTGAAACTATGTTTTTTCGCTCAAAGGTATGGAATAACATCTTTTCTACCGCATTGAAGGCTTCTTCGTTAAATTGATCCTCAAGATTTGGAGAGCATGGCGAATATGGTCCACTCAACACAACATTCTCAGGTTTCAACCAATGAATGGATGGATGAGTTTCAATGGCCATGGCCGCTTCGGGTTCACTGCTTTTGCTGTTGTTGATAATCTTGGACAGCTCTTCTGCATCTTCTGCTGCTTTTTGCAAGCTTTGATGGAGTTCCCCACGAGCTTTGGCTTGACACTCTCCGTCTTGGGCTAGAAGAAAGCTTCTTAGTTGTATCTCAATGTCATCTTCAGCTTTGAGCGCAAAGTCTCTGTGTATCTCAATGTCATCTTCAGCTTTGAGCGCAAAGTCTCTGATTTTGATTTCCACATCTTCAGCTTTGAGCGCAAAGTCTCTGATTTTGATTTCCAGATGATCAGCTTTGAGCGCAAAGTCTCTGATTTTGATTTCCAGATGACGGACTGGAGCACCACCGTTGTTGTATTCCTTCTGCAGAAAGGCTTGCAAAGAAGAAAGCTTCTCAAACAGAGAATTCAATGGCTTTTCATCAGGAAGAGACACTCTGTGGTTTCGTTTTCGGAACTCAAGGTCGATTGTTGCCATTAGAGAAGCCAATGCAACACAAGCCATCTCTCTTTCTATGTTTTTCTCTCACACTCTCTCTGTCTGATCTGTTTCTGAGTAATTGAGAATGTACATTTGAAGGGCCATTAATATGGATCGGAGCTAGCAGGAATCTCATCCTGCATTCACATGCTTGAATTTTTACATTTTTTAATGCAATCATACAGCTCAGGAAAACTGTTAAGCACATGAAAGTCCATACTGAATTAAAAGCTAGTCAACTTACTGCCTAAATTATTGAGTGAACAGAATCAGGAATGATATCTTTTTGAATTAAAAGTCAACGATTACTGTAATATTTAATCCCATTGCAAAATGAATTCCTTTGGATGCATCATTGCTCATCACAGAGCATAAGCACCACCAATGTTATAATCAAAATTCTAATAAAGTAAAAATAATAAATGTGTATAAAATAATTTCACAACCAGCCATAGTAAAAATCAGAAAATAAAATCAAGAATTATTAAAATAATATTCAAATTAAGCACCAAAATCCACAGGAATGCAGAAACAATCAATGAAAGAAACTCATAGCAAAGAACCCTCTCTTTGAGGCAATAACTCAAACACTTGGTGTGAAATCCAAATGGCAGAAACAAAACAAAAACAAACTGCTAACTTTTCAACCTTACATATAATTGTTTATCATCATACTACACTCATCTTTTAAAGACTTCATTTTAATTTAATAATTTTCAGTATGGAACTGGGAGATTTACCTCTACCGCGTCTGCAGAAGGATGAAGAATTGGAGCTTGGCACCCCAACTAGAAAATAAAAATGGAAGATGTATGTAAAAGAAGGCAAATTCAAGTGCGGGGATAGCTCAGTTGGGAGAGCGTCAGACTGAAGATCTGAAGGCCGCGTGTTCGACCACGCTCACCGCATACATCTTTCTGAGTTTAGGAAGTTTTAGAAAAACAAGTTTATTAATGAATAAAGTGCTTAATTATTTAGCGCTTCAATTGTATAAAATATAAATATTTTATTATTTATCTAAAATAATACTCCGTATATTTGTTTAACAAATAGGGAATTAGTCTTTTCAATTATATATTTTGATTAAATATTATTTTTAAAAATAGTTATTATAAATCTATTTTGTTAATGATTAAAAAAACGTTTAGCCAACTATTATGCACTGTGATAACACATCTATTACTATTTCAAATGGGTGATCATCGAATCCTGGTGGTGGGCCAAAGAATATTTCTAATGTCATAATAATATATAACAATGTTAGCAGAACCTATAAAATTTGGTGTATAATACGGGATTAGATTATAAAATATTGTAATAATTTCAACTCTTAATTTTTTTATTCTTTTTTTTTTTTTTTGTGATGAGAGAAACACCAACCATTACTTGAGGATGTACATAAGTTAACTACTATACACTACTATATAATAGCTTGCAAATTATATAGAAGAGGTAAACTTCACTAGAAATCATTAATACACACTAACAACTAACAACAGTTTCTTTTTTAAGAACAACAACAGTTTCTTTTAATTAGCATCAAATTGAGTATTGACCTAAATTATAAAATTATTCATGTTTTTCTAAAATGATCTCACTCTAAAAAAAAAAAATGATCTCACTCTTGATCATGCACATGCATCCTGCATTAATCCATCAATTGACGTTATTATCCAATATAAGTGGTGGAGCATGTGGTGTAATTTAATGCATGGTGAAACATCTTATCATGGCTTGACATGCATGCTATGCATGAATCCTTTGGGAATAGAAACATAGGTGAAATTGAGAGAAAAGAAGGGTGCCTTTGGGCGTCAATCATTATACTATGCACGATGATCTACCTTGTAAGATGAATTACTGATATAAAGTACATTTTTATTATAGTAAAAGCATATTTTTAATATATTAAAAGTTATTTCATCTGTCATACTTACTATTTATTGGTCAAATCAACTCTTTCTTCCTATTTTTTATTTTCTTTAATATTTTTTTACTTATTTTTAAATTTAATTTTTTGTGTTTAATAGTAGTTTATAAATATATAAATTTTGTATATTAATAATAAACCTAATATTATGAAAAATTGGATTAAAAATAACTTCAGTCAAACTTCGTTAACCGAATCAACACATAAAATGAGACGGAGGGAGTAATTTTTTGAAGGTACAATATTTGAATATTGAATGCACATTTAAACATTTAGTACATATATCATGTACATTCAATATATTAAAAATGTACATTTATTAATGATTTATATTGCAATGTGGACATGGTCCAGAATATAATTTTCCCTTTGAGAATATGAACATAGTAGGGGCATGGGTGTTGTGAGCTAATGTCATTATAAGGTGTTGGGTTAAGCCCACAAAGATCGTACTCTGTGTTAGTTCGCAAATTATATCATGGACCGTGGTCCACAAAGCATTGTGGACCAAGGGCTAAAACGACGTCGTTTTGTTATTTCCTAATCGTTAGATTTAGACGGAGCTGTTAACTATCACCGGCGGCAATTTTTCTTCTTTCAGCTTTCGTTTGTTTCCTTTTTCAGTTCGATCTAATTTTTTTTGTTCGCAAAGGGAGCAGAGGTACATTTGTTCATCGCGATTTGAGTTCATTATTTCGCAAATTATGGGAGAGATGTTAGGTAGAAGTAATCTTATTGATGATATTGATTTGAATGCGTTGATTGCTGAAGATTACAGTTCATCAACTCCTGGTATGTATCTTCGTTTGATTGTATAATTAGCTTTCGTTTGTTTACTCGTTTGATTGTGTAATATTTCTAGGTTATATTTGATGCTATATATTTTCAAATTTTTATGCATTGCAGTTGAATGTAATCTCCCTAATGGTGTTGAATCGGATTCACTAGTTGTATGTAATGCTAGTTCTTCATGTTTTGATGGTGATCACGATGACATTCCAGGTTTTAATCCCTACTGGTGTTGAATTATGCATTTGTGTTAGAATCATCATAGTTAGTATGAATTTGTTTTTGAAGTAGTTTTTGTTATTGGAAACACTACAGTTACTTTTGAAAAACACTACAATTTCTTTTGAAATACACTACAGTTTCTTTTTCATTTTTCTGTAGTTTCAAATGGAATTGCAGTGGAATATTTGACACCACATTGTCAGTTCTAGTTAATAAACCCTTCAGTTTCAGTTCATGAACACTACATTATCATTTCAATTACTCTATAGTTTCATTTAAGATTTTTTGGAATTATGGAGAAACAATATACTTAAAAAGAATATAGTTTCTTTTTGAAAATATAACACTTTCCTTTACCAAACAATGCAGTTTCTTTTAAATTACATTACAGTTTCTTATTGCAAACACTGATTTCTTTTGCCTTGATTGGTTTTTGTTTGGTCAGATGGCTGTAATCCATCTGCTGGAGGTGGTGGTACTTCTACAGATGCCAATGAGGACAATTCATCTATTCCAGGTTCTTATGTTTAGCTGTTTGTTCATTGAGTTTGAACAGATTAGTTATATTTTTTGTTTAGGAGCATCATACTTAGGTACATTTACAGACTACATTAGTATCCTTTTAAGAACACTGTATTATCTTTTGAAGAACATTGTAATATCAGGTCAATATGTCTATAGTGTCAATTGATTTCCCCAATTAGTATGAACTGTTAGTGTATACTTATCGAAAGTTCATTTTAATAACTCACAGCTAATCAAGAATTGGTGGGACATTCTGTTTATTCACTTGAAGAAGCATTTGATATGTATAATGATCTTGTATCTCGGATGAGATTTAGTGTTAGGAAGGGAAAACAGTACTACTTCCCTGGAACTCGGAATGTGAAGTCGAAAAAGTTCCATTGTTATAAGGCTGGGTTGAAAGCAAAACAAGCGAGTGCTAATAAGTGTTATACAAAGATAGGTACTTGGACTAGATGTGATGCAATGTGTCAATTTGACTTAGATTCAAGTGGGAAGTGGGTAGTTACAAAACATGTAAAGGAGCACAACCATGAGTTGTGTCCGGCATCTGCAAGCTATATGCTTAGGTCGCATAGGAATGTTTATGTTGATCAGTTGACATACCTTAAAGATATGAAGAGGAGTGGAGTCCCATTATCTGATGGTATTCGGTTTTTAAAACATTAGTCTGGAGGTTCACCATTTGTTGGATTTACTGCCAGGGATGCTTATAACACAATGTTGTTAGATTCGGCGAAGCATTTAGATGGGACTGACTCTAACACTTTGATTGAGTCTGGTTTCTTTTTTGATTTCGAAGTTGATGATGATGCTAGGTTGTGTAGTTTTTTTTGGAGGGATGTGCAAATGAAGTCGGATTATTTGTTGTTTGGTGATTTGGTGGTACATGATACAACATACCGTACCAATAGGTATGATATGATTTGTGGTCCATTTGTAGGTATGAACCACCATTGTATGAATGTGATGTTTGGTTGTGGCTTTTTATTGAATGAGAGGACAGAATCTTTTGTCTGGCTGTTCAAAACGTTTCTACAGTCAATGGATGGTAGGCAGCCACAAACAATAATGACTGATCAGTGTTCTGCCATGGCTACTGCAATCATGCAAGTATTTCCAAATTCAAAACATAGGCTATGTATTTGGCACATTGGGGAGAATTCAAAGAAGCACATCAAAGGATTGAGAATGCAAAAGGGTTTCATAGAGTTATTTAATTTTCTGTTAAAGTATAGTGATACCGAAGCTGAATTTGAATTTTACTGGAACATGTATTTTTTGCAACTTTCATCCTCAGATTTTGCGTTGTTTATATAATGATAATGCTGTTTTGATTAAATGATACTATGGTTTTGATCAAATGATAGTATGCAGTTTTGACTATATTTGTTTTCTACTGTAAATGATAGTATGCAGTTTTGACTATATTTGTTTTCTACTGTAATTGATAGTATGCAGTTTTGACTATATTTGTTTTCTACTGTAATTGGAAGTATGCAGTTTTGACTATATTTGTTTTCTACTGTAATTGGAATGATTTTGTTTTATTTATATTTGTTTTCTACTGTAATTGGAATGATTTTGTTTTATTTATAGAAGGACAATGCAGGCTTGAGTGAATGAAACTGCTGTTTTGATGAAAGGATACTGTGTCAGTGTTTGTGTTTTTATGTTTTTCCCCGTACATTGTATGAGTTGGCTTTGTTTATGAAATGATAGTACTGTTAAAAGAGAATGATATTTGGGGTTTGACAAAATGATAGCATGTCAATGTTTATTTATTTATTTATATATTTAGTATCGAATTTTCAGTTTGTTTTTGTTTATTAGTTGTAGATCCTATTTGTTTGCAGAGCTCAACTGGATTTATTCGGCATACCCCACACCCTCTCTACTTACAAATATGGTATCCAAATCAGTTGTGCATATGAAATTTTTGTTTTGTCTTTTTTGCTCTTACAATTTATCTTTTATGTTATATTTTTTCAGGATGGTGACTGACTATAATATTCATAAGAATGTTTAGTTAGATAGATTATATAATATTAGGGAGAAGTGGTGTCCTGCTTTTAGCAAACAGTATTTCTTTGGTGGTATTTTATCCTCGCAAAGGAGTGAGTCTACTAATCATTCAATTTCTAGAAGACTTTCAAAAACAGTTGGATTGTGTGATTTTTATAATTCATTTGTTAGTGTGATTTCTGAGTGGAGGAGCAGGGAGAGTAGTGAAGATGTTCGCTGTTCTCAAGGTTTGCCATCAATGGCTATGAATTACGTGAAGTTACTTTCACATGCTATAGAAGTTTACACTATTGAGATATACTTTTTATTTGAGGAACAGTTCTTGAAAGGTTCTTCATGCCATCAAGATTTGGTGGGGGTCAGTGGTGAGGTAATGAAATATCATGTTTGGCGTCCTGATGTTGATTTGATTCGTCATGAGGTTTGTTTTAGTGTTAAGGACTTGGATATATCATGTAGTTGCAGGTTGTTTTCAGAGATGGGTATTTTGTGCTCTCATTCTCTTCGCATTTTAAATATTCACTGTGTTGCAACAATCCCTGATAAGTATATTCTTAAAAGATGGACTAAAAGGGTTGTTGAAGACAGGACAGTAGAGAATGTTTGTGGTGTTGCTTCAGGTGGTTGGGTTATACAAATTGGTAGAAAGTTTCAGCGGTTGGTTTTATCTAGTCAAGACAATTCTAAAGCTCGGGAAGCATGTGAAGATGCCTTTCAAAATGCCAAGATGAAGATTGAAGCTGAAATTGGTCCTATTTTCTTTGAAGATGGTGAACAAACCACAGATGGTGTTATACAAAATCCATCNATGCAGTTTTGACTATATTTGTTTTCTACTGTAATTGGAATGATTTTGTTTTATTTATAGAAGGACAATGCAGGCTTGAGTGAATGAAACTGCTGTTTTGATGAAAGGATACTGTGTCAGTGTTTGTGTTTTTATGTTTTTCCCCGTACATTGTATGAGTTGGCTTTGTTTATGAAATGATAGTACTGTTAAAAGAGAATGATATTTGGGGTTTGACAAAATGATAGCATGTCAATGTTTATTTATTTATTTATATATTTAGTATCGAATTTTCAGTTTGTTTTTGTTTATTAGTTGTAGATCCTATTTGTTTGCAGAGCTCAACTGGATTTATTCGGCATACCCCACACCCTCTCTACTTACAAATATGGTATCCAAATCAGTTGTGCATATGAAATTTTTGTTTTGTCTTTTTTGCTCTTACAATTTATCTTTTATGTTATATTTTTTCAGGATGGTGACTGACTATAATATTCATAAGAATGTTTAGTTAGATAGATTATATAATATTAGGGAGAAGTGGTGTCCTGCTTTTAGCAAACAGTATTTCTTTGGTGGTATTTTATCCTCGCAAAGGAGTGAGTCTACTAATCATTCAATTTCTAGAAGACTTTCAAAAACAGTTGGATTGTGTGATTTTTATAATTCATTTGTTAGTGTGATTTCTGAGTGGAGGAGCAGGGAGAGTAGTGAAGATGTTCGCTGTTCTCAAGGTTTGCCATCAATGGCTATGAATTACGTGAAGTTACTTTCACATGCTATAGAAGTTTACACTATTGAGATATACTTTTTATTTGAGGAACAGTTCTTGAAAGGTTCTTCATGCCATCAAGATTTGGTGGGGGTCAGTGGTGAGGTAATGAAATATCATGTTTGGCGTCCTGATGTTGATTTGATTCGTCATGAGGTTTGTTTTAGTGTTAAGGACTTGGATATATCATGTAGTTGCAGGTTGTTTTCAGAGATGGGTATTTTGTGCTCTCATTCTCTTCGCATTTTAAATATTCACTGTGTTGCAACAATCCCTGATAAGTATATTCTTAAAAGATGGACTAAAAGGGTTGTTGAAGACAGGACAGTAGAGAATGTTTGTGGTGTTGCTTCAGGTGGTTGGGTTATACAAATTGGTAGAAAGTTTCAGCGGTTGGTTTTATCTAGTCAAGACAATTCTAAAGCTCGGGAAGCATGTGAAGATGCCTTTCAAAATGCCAAGATGAAGATTGAAGCTGAAATTGGTCCTATTTTCTTTGAAGATGGTGAACAAACCACAGATGGTGTTATACAAAATCCATCACGTAGTAGGCCAAAAGGTGAACGCAACAAACGGTTGATTAGCACAATAGAAAAGAAGTATAAATATGCAAGAGGACGAAAGAATTATTCAAAGTATGTCGAGTTGAATACAAAGGCGGCTGTGCAAATCATCTGTGCGAGAGTCTGTTTCTAGTATGGTGGGCAGTGGATATTTGGTCCATCCGTCTGGTGGTAGTAGCTCAAAGTTGGTTCATTTTAATCCAAATGAAAGTACTTAAAAAGAATATAGTTTCTTTTTGAAAATACAACACTTTCCTTTACAAAACACTACAGTTACTTTTGAAAAACACTACAGTTTCTTTTTCATTTAGTTGGAGTTTCAAATGGAATTGCAGTGGAATATTTGACACCACATTGTCAGTTCTAGTTAATAAACCCTTCAGTTTCAGTTCATGAACACTACATTATCATTTCAGTTACTCTATAGTTTCATTTAAGATTTTTAGGAATTATGAAGAAACAATATACTTAAAAAGAATATAGTTTCTTTTTGAAAATACAGCACTTTCCTTTACCAAACACTGTAGTTTCTTTTAAATTACATTACAGTTTCTTATTGCAAACACTATAGTTCCACTTTGTCAGATTCATTTTATGAACAATGTAGGTTCTTTCCCAAAACAATACAGTATCTTTTGAATTACTCTATATTTTCATTTAATAATTTTTAGGGCATAACAGGACACCATCTAAACTGTTATATTTTACAAACATACAGTTTCTCTTTGACAAACCTACAGTTTCATTTAGACAAACCACTAGTTTCTTTTAGACAAACCTTTAGTTTCATTTTGAAAATACAACAGAATATTTTGACGATTCATGTGTTTTCATACAGCTAGTTCGATTTTATAAACCATGTGATTTCATCGTTTTGAAAGATTAGTATCATTTCAAGTACTATACAGTTTTTTGAATGATACACGTGATTTCTTTTTCACATTTGACAGTATCTGTTGGTAAACACTACACTTTCCTTTCACGGACACTGTAGTTCCTTTTCATGAATACTACACTTTTTTGTTTTGAATATATATCAGTTTCCTTTATCAAACACTNATAAGAATGTTTAGTTAGATAGATTATATAATATTAGGGAGAAGTGGTGTCCTGCTTTTAGCAAACAGTATTTCTTTGGTGGTATTTTATCCTCGCAAAGGAGTGAGTCTACTAATCATTCAATTTCTAGAAGACTTTCAAAAACAGTTGGATTGTGTGATTTTTATAATTCATTTGTTAGTGTGATTTCTGAGTGGAGGAGCAGGGAGAGTAGTGAAGATGTTCGCTGTTCTCAAGGTTTGCCATCAATGGCTATGAATTACGTGAAGTTACTTTCACATGCTATAGAAGTTTACACTATTGAGATATACTTTTTATTTGAGGAACAGTTCTTGAAAGGTTCTTCATGCCATCAAGATTTGGTGGGGGTCAGTGGTGAGGTAATGAAATATCATGTTTGGCGTCCTGATGTTGATTTGATTCGTCATGAGGTTTGTTTTAGTGTTAAGGACTTGGATATATCATGTAGTTGCAGGTTGTTTTCAGAGATGGGTATTTTGTGCTCTCATTCTCTTCGCATTTTAAATATTCACTGTGTTGCAACAATCCCTGATAAGTATATTCTTAAAAGATGGACTAAAAGGGTTGTTGAAGACAGGACAGTAGAGAATGTTTGTGGTGTTGCTTCAGGTGGTTGGGTTATACAAATTGGTAGAAAGTTTCAGCGGTTGGTTTTATCTAGTCAAGACAATTCTAAAGCTCGGGAAGCATGTGAAGATGCCTTTCAAAATGCCAAGATGAAGATTGAAGCTGAAATTGGTCCTATTTTCTTTGAAGATGGTGAACAAACCACAGATGGTGTTATACAAAATCCATCACGTAGTAGGCCAAAAGGTGAACGCAACAAACGGTTGATTAGCACAATAGAAAAGAAGTATAAATATGCAAGAGGACGAAAGAATTATTCAAAGTATGTCGAGTTGAATACAAAGGCGGCTGTGCAAATCATCTGTGCGAGAGTCTGTTTCTAGTATGGTGGGCAGTGGATATTTGGTCCATCCGTCTGGTGGTAGTAGCTCAAAGTTGGTTCATTTTAATCCAAATGAAAGTACTTAAAAAGAATATAGTTTCTTTTTGAAAATACAACACTTTCCTTTACAAAACACTACAGTTACTTTTGAAAAACACTACAGTTTCTTTTTCATTTAGTTGGAGTTTCAAATGGAATTGCAGTGGAATATTTGACACCACATTGTCAGTTCTAGTTAATAAACCCTTCAGTTTCAGTTCATGAACACTACATTATCATTTCAGTTACTCTATAGTTTCATTTAAGATTTTTAGGAATTATGAAGAAACAATATACTTAAAAAGAATATAGTTTCTTTTTGAAAATACAGCACTTTCCTTTACCAAACACTGTAGTTTCTTTTAAATTACATTACAGTTTCTTATTGCAAACACTATAGTTCCACTTTGTCAGATTCATTTTATGAACAATGTAGGTTCTTTCCCAAAACAATACAGTATCTTTTGAATTACTCTATATTTTCATTTAATAATTTTTAGGGCATAACAGGACACCATCTAAACTGTTATATTTTACAAACATACAGTTTCTCTTTGACAAACCTACAGTTTCATTTAGACAAACCACTAGTTTCTTTTAGACAAACCTTTAGTTTCATTTTGAAAATACAACAGAATATTTTGACGATTCATGTGTTTTCATACAGCTAGTTCGATTTTATAAACCATGTGATTTCATCGTTTTGAAAGATTAGTATCATTTCAAGTACTATACAGTTTTTTGAATGATACACGTGATTTCTTTTTCACATTTGACAGTATCTGTTGGTAAACACTACACTTTCCTTTCACGGACACTGTAGTTCCTTTTCATGAATACTACACTTTTTTGTTTTGAATATATATCAGTTTCCTTTATCACTACACTTTTTTGTTTTGAATATATATCAGTTTCCTTTATCAATACACTTTTTTGTTTTGAATATATATCAGTTTCCTTTATCAAACACTATTTTTGTTTTGAATATATATCAGTTTCCTTTATCAAACACTATAGTTTCTTTTCGAATACATTCCAGTTTCTTAGTGCATATAATATAGTTTCAGTTGATGAATCACATATAAGAATATATGACACTTTATGAAATTGAACTAAAGTATTTTGTGAATGGAAATGTAGCATTTCAGGAATAATATTCCATTGATTATATATTAACATGATAAGTCAAAAACATAAAAGTATTTTTAGCAAAAACTATGATGATTAAAACCTGCATAATAAACGTAGTCTAAAGCTACATTGGCTTCACAATCAAACAGAACAAAACATTGTCAGGTGGTGCATTTATCCTTACATTCAAATTCAAAGTCACTATAAGAGCCTTTTTCCAATAAAGTGTTCTTCAGCATTCCTTATGACATTTGCTTTGTGAACATTCACGGGTATCATGATGATCCTTGATGTGTACAATGCTCGTAGTGATGCCAAATATGGGTCCTGCATTAGTGTTAATTGTTTGTTATTTAAATTTTTATAATTGAATGAGCAGTATAAATGTTTAAAGTTTTATGTAAACTTACATTTGGGTTTTTCGGAGTAAAACCACATTTCCATTGTGGATTGCCCATATAGGTCTCCATGTGGCGCATGCAATACAATCCACAATCAGTCCTGTTATCAGCTGTTCTCCAATTCATTTTTACCAGCTCCACGGGCAGTTTCATTATCCTCTCAGCTAAACTGGTATGTCCTTTTTTCATCAAATACTCCGAAAATGCATTGCTCTGCAAATTAAAAGTAGTTAGATATGCATCATATATTCATAATTAGAGTGTCAGATTGAATTATTTTGAATATATATCAGTTTCCTTTACCATACACTACAGTTTCTGTTCGAATACATTATAGTTTCTTTTTGCGTATATTATAGTATCAGTTGATGAATAATATATTTCTTTTTACACAGTTTCATAATGAACCACATATAAGACTATATGACACTTTATCAAATTAAACTAAAGTATTTTTTGAATGGAATAGGTAATTAGAATACTTACCAGTACTTTTGGACTGTCAGCATACTTTTGTTGAATTCTCATTCCTTTTGGAAGGGGCCTGTTGTCAATGATTTCAAGCATTGACGTTGTGAAATTGTAGCACATTATGTAGAAGTGATGATGCCGGAATATGGCAAAGAATATCTGTTAACAATTAATAAAATGTTAGTAGTTTGTTTAATTCTAAGTACAATATTTTTTTTGCATAGGGCATTATTTACCAGCTGAGCATCACTTATGTCCAACTTCCCGACGTTGTTTATTTCAGTGTCTAAGCACTGCTCAAAGTCTGTCTGGTAGGAGCTTTCTTCTGTATTTTCACCCCTTTCCCAATTTGTGGGGCTGTCTAGTTGGAGCTGTAAAAATTTATTTTATGTTATAGGATGTTAATTATAAAAATTAAGCATAATGTAAAAAAGTGTTGTTGCTTACAAAAGCCTGGGTTGAGAAGAATATTCGCTTGGGCTTATCAACCCGTCTGTTGAGATCCAGCTGATTTAGTCGTAGACACCAAACATCTACAATAACACTTTCTAGCTCTCCGGCTCTCATAGATTGGAATGTTTCTCTATTCAAGTAATATCCAACATACTCAAACAGTTGTTCACTGCAAAAAGAGCATGTATAGATATTTAAGTTAGTTAGGCAAAAATATGGAGATAATAATATAAGATGAGTGTCTTTCATACGTCAAAGACCGTTCTTTTGTTGGGTCAAGGAAGGCATAATCAGATATCAGCTTTTCTTTTGGTCCCACTTTCTTCAAAATTTCATCGTTCTTGGTCCAAAAAGGTGATCTCAGATTCATTGGTAGATTTTTAAATCTTCGGGTCCTTTCAGCCACTACTTGCTCAGAGTGGTCATCATCATCAGGTTCAGCAATCAAACTACAGTTTAATTGTTCAAATATATAATCTGTGAGTCATGCTTGTCAGTTTCAGTTTATATACACTGTAGTTTCTTTTCACAAACACTTCAGTATCTGTTTATTACAACTATATTTCCTATCAGATCTCATACAACATAGAGTAGGCATGCTGTTCAGTTTCAGTTTATATACACTGCAGTTTCTTTTCACAAACACTTCACTATCTGTTTATTACAACTATAGTTCCTATCAGATCTCATACAACATAGAGTAGGCATGCTGTTCAGTTTCAATTGATACACACTGCAGTTTCTTTTCACAAACACTTCAGTATCAGTTTATTAAAAATATAGTTCCTATCAAATCTCATACAACATAGAGTAGGCATGCTGGTTAATTTCAGTTAACATACATTGCAGTTACTTTTCATAATGACCTCACTATCATTTCTATTCAATTATATGTTCAATTGTCAACATAGAATAAATATGTTAGACATGCTGTTTAGTTACATTTTATAGACACTTCACTGTCTTTTCATGAACACTACACTATCCTTTAAGTTAGACTATAATTTTATTTTGATATCATGCAAATAGTATGTGTTAAAATTAGTGTATATATAAAAGGATTGAGCATACCTATCAAAGAGTTCTTTCATTGTGTTGTCTGCTAGGGTTGTGTCCAACTGTTGTTCATCAGAAATGGTATTCTCACTATCTTCTTCAAGATCTCTTGCAATATTTCGTAGTTCATTAGAATCAAACTTATCTTGGGGTTGTTCCATTGCAGCAGGTTGAGGAGAGGGCACTCCAAGGTCAAAAGATGGTGTTTGAATTTGTTGTTGTGATTGTGAAGTTGTAGGCTATGTCGGCTGAGCTGGGTAATTTTTCCTTGTCTGTAAGAATGCTTGCTCAAGAGCACTGACTGCATCAAGAAAGCTCTGTTGATTGAAGATGTCATCATCATCTAGCAGACCTTGTTGTTGTGGAGGTTGAGAATAGGACACACCGTTGATCATTTCAACAATATTTTCAAATGTTCTCTTGATTATTCCACCTCCAGTCCTGGTGTTGCTAATCTCAGCCATTACCTCAGCAAATTCAACCACTGTGTCAGCCATCTTCCTCAAGACAGAAGTGACCTTCTTTAAAAACTCATCAGACAATTCATCTTGGACATTCTCATCAATCCTCTCATGTACATGTTCTTCTTTCCGTTCAAATCGTGGGATTACCTTTCCCCTTCCAAATTGTCCAGATAATATCTCTGACTTTATCCTTTCCTTTACTTTTTCTTCAGTCCACGATGTTAATGCAGGAGCTATCCTTTGTATCTTTTTGCCTTTGAATTCCAAACGATCAAGGTATGTCAACTGTGTTTGAAACAATAAGAATATTAGTTAGTACAAGTTAAATTTAATTGTTCTAGTATGTAGGACAATAAGAGAAATATTATAAATATATGGTTTAAATTATTACCATCAGAAACAGTGCAGGGCCACAGAAGAATGCATTCGGCTTCTTTTTCCAAGCTTCAACAGAGTCAATCAAAGATTTGAAAGTGTACTCGCACCAGTTCAAGTCTTTAATTTTTGAAACATCATTCAGCGAGTATAGGACCTTGTACGCTGCATTCCTACTTTGGTTCCCTTTGAGTATGTTGGACACCAATAGGATAACAAAATCCCGTTTGAACCAATCTCCACTATCTCCTCTTTCAATCATCTTCGTTGGCATGCGTCCTGTGAGTGGTGAACCTTTTGTTATTTCCCATCTTTGCCTCTATTCAGTCAAAAGATTAACATACTCTGCTGGTTCAGTTTCTGAAGTAGCTTCAATGACAGGGTCTTGTCCATTTGGGAGCTCCATTGTGCTATACACATCATCAGCAGAAATCCTCATTTGATCGCCCTGTAAATCCAATGAGCATCTATAGGGATCAAACTTCTGGACTAGGTATCTTGTTAACCTACTATCCCAATCAAAAACTGTCATTGTCATCATTGATCCAAAACCGATGTCTTGAATTGCTTGTTGCTGTGCAGGGTTTAGTGAAGATAAGAGTTCCCTAAAGTGCTTTGGTGACATCCGGGTTTGCAGGTATTCAAGGTCAGTAATCAATGACTTCTCTGGAGTTGTTTTTGATTTTTTTGTTTTTGGGTGCTTTGGGAGGTCTTGTTTTTTAGCCTTGCGCTTAGCACCAGCTTTACTACCCCTTGTTTTTTGCTGCTCTGGCATTTCTGTTTCTGTATCGACTTCTTTGGTTTTTTTCTGTGTTGCTGTTGTCTTCTTCATTTCTGCTCTGCAAACAAGGTCACAAATTAACAATGATTATTATAACCAGGTAGATTTCATTGTTTTCTGTTCATAATGTTTTGTGTTCATATAGTTCATAAATTTCTTTTCATAGATTTCATAGTTTTCTGGTCACACAGCCCCCTGTTCTGATACACCATACAGTTTCTTTTACAAAACACTACAGTTACTTTTGAGAAACATTACAGTTTCTTTTTCATTTAGCTGGAGTTTCAAATGGAATTGCAGTGGAATATTTGACACCACATTGTCAGTTCTAGTTAATAAACCCTTCAGTTTCGACACCACATTGTCAGTTCTAGTTAATAAACCCTTCAGTTTCAACACCACATTGTCAGTTCTAGTTAATAAACCCTTCAGTTTCAGTTCATGAACACTAGTTCTAGTTAATAAACCCTTCAGTTTCAGTTCATGAACACTACATTATGTTAATAAACCCTTCAGTTTCAGTTCATGAACACTACATTATTATTTCAGTTACTCTATAGTTTCATTTAAGATTTTTAGGACTTGTGGAGAAACAATATACTTAAAAAGAATATAGTTTCTTTTTGAAAATACAACACTTTCTTTTACCAAACACTGCAATTTCTTTTGAAAAACACTACAGTTTCTTTTTCATTTAGTTGGAGTTTCAAATGGAATTGCAGTGGAATATTTGACACCACATTGTCAGTTCTAGTTAATAAACCCTTCAGTTTCAGTTCATGAACACTACATTATCATTTCAGTTACTCTATAGTTTCATTTAAGATTTTTAGGAATTATGGAGAAACAATATACTTAAAAAGAATATAGTTTCTTTTTGAAAATACAACACTTTCCTTTACCAAACACTGTAGTTTCTTTTAAATTACATTACAGTTTCTTATTGCAAACACTATAGTTCCACTTTGTTAGATTCATTTTATGAACAATGTAGGTATAGTTCCACTTTGTTAGATTCATTTTATGAACAATGTAGGTTCTTTCCCAAAACAATACAGTATCTTTTGAATTACTCTATATTTTCATTTAATAATTTTTAGGATCTTTTGAATTACTCTATATTTTCATTTAATAATTTTTAGGGCATAACAAATTACTCTATATTTTCATTTAATAATTTTTAGGGCATAACATGACACTCTATATTTTCATTTAATAATTTTTAGGGCATAACATGACACCATCTAAATTGTTATATTTTACAAACATATAGTTTCTTTTTGACAAACCTACAGTTTTATTTAGACAAACCACTAGTTTCTTTTAGACAAACCTTTAGTTTCATTTTGAAAATACAACAGAATATTTTGACGATTCATGTGTTTTCATACAGCTAGTTCGATTTTATAAACCATGTGATTTCATCGTTTTGAAAGATTAGTATCATTTCAAGTAATATACAGTTTTTTGAATGATACACGCGATTTCTTTTTCACTTCATTTCAGTGCATGCGTTGTAATGGATGTAAAATAACTGAAAATAAACTCTTAGCTCATGCATGATACATAACAATGTGTTTGCTTGATACATAACAAGATGTTTACATGTATTGAAGCTTTTAGACTACAACAATTGTTGAAAATGTGTCGATAATGGCGATGAAAATGGTCGACAATGGCAGAAGAAGTGAAGAGCACTGTTGCTTTTTGGAGAAGATGGTAAGTCTTTTGCTTGTTTGAAAAGAAAGTGGGAGAGTGGAGAGGACAAATGATGCCTTTTCCCGTTCTTTGCGTATTTTATTAAAAAAAAAAATAATAATAATAATAATAATATCAAATGTCCCACGACGGGTTGACGTCGTGGGACGGAGTAAACGGCCGCCGTTTCATTTAGTAAATGAAACGGCGACGTTTTGGGACCACGGTCCACAATGCTTTATGGACTGTGGTCCACCATATAAGAACTGGTGTTAGTTGCCATCAAGGATAGTGAGAATGACATCAAATCATCATACTCCTTATGTCCTAGGTGACACACAAAATATTCTACAATGGTCAAGACAACGACTTCATTTAGATATTGACTAACACATCAAAAGTTTGGCGGATTTAATCATTTTTAGCATTTTGACCAAGTCAAATAAATGTTTGGTAATTAATGGTTTAGAGTGATGTTTTTATTTCAAGTCTCTAAAATTCAAAACGTTGCTATAGGCAACATAAGCAGCTAAAATCTAAATTGTTGCTATAAGCAGTATTTTCGGGGTAGTGTTTTGAGAAAAACATTTTTTTTTCCTCCAAAACTCCCCTCAATGTTGTTGTTATTGATAAAAAATTGCATTGATTTATTTTGAGCGTCAAGATTCTTTAGACAAAGGATCCATGATACTAAGTTCATCTCAAATGATACTACAGTTGTGTTAAACTGATACTGCAGTTGTATTGAAAGGGAACTGCAGTTATGCGAAACGAAGGCGGTTTCATCCGTCTATTTTTATTAATCGGGGTGCGCGATCCACAGTAAAATTTGCTTTCAACAAGTGTGATCCTAATTCTTTATACCTAGAGTAAACGATAAACGTATTGAGTTTGTGGCGGCTTTACGAGGTTAGGAGGCGTATTGACACGTATAGTAGGCTTTCCCTAAAATAGATATACGAAAATCATAATTTATGTAAAGAAATATGGATTTCCTGATCTCTTCCTCAACAACCCGCCCATGGCTTTGAAAGCTAGCTTGGCATCCATCTCCACCTAAATCCCATTAATCCAACATGAAGTGGGGGCATAATCATTAAAATTATTATAATTATAAGTGATGTTTTGAACATTTTTGGGATTTTAAGTGTATATATTTTTTTAAATTGAAGTTGACTAACATTGCTACGCACCCTAGAAACTAATTATTGTTTTAGTCTATGGAACAGTTTGAACTTATCACATGAATCACATCTANTGAATTACTCTATATTTTCATTTAATAATTTTTAGGGCATAACATGACACCATCTAAATTGTTATATTTTACAAACATATAGTTTCTTTTTGACAAACCTACAGTTTTATTTAGACAAACCACTAGTTTCTTTTAGACAAACCTTTAGTTTCATTTTGAAAATACAACAGAATATTTTGACGATTCATGTGTTTTCATACAGCTAGTTCGATTTTATAAACCATGTGATTTCATCGTTTTGAAAGATTAGTATCATTTCAAGTAATATACAGTTTTTTGAATGATACACGCGATTTCTTTTTCACTTCATTTCAGTGCATGCGTTGTAATGGATGTAAAATAACTGAAAATAAACTCTTAGCTCATGCATGATACATAACAATGTGTTTGCTTGATACATAACAAGATGTTTACATGTATTGAAGCTTTTAGACTACAACAATTGTTGAAAATGTGTCGATAATGGCGATGAAAATGGTCGACAATGGCAGAAGAAGTGAAGAGCACTGTTGCTTTTTGGAGAAGATGGTAAGTCTTTTGCTTGTTTGAAAAGAAAGTGGGAGAGTGGAGAGGACAAATGATGCCTTTTCCCGTTCTTTGCGTATTTTATTAAAAAAAAAAATAATAATAATAATAATAATATCAAATGTCCCACGACGGGTTGACGTCGTGGGACGGAGTAAACGGCCGCCGTTTCATTTAGTAAATGAAACGGCGACGTTTTGGGACCACGGTCCACAATGCTTTATGGACTGTGGTCCACCATATAAGAACTGGTGTTAGTTGCCATCAAGGATAGTGAGAATGACATCAAATCATCATACTCCTTATGTCCTAGGTGACACACAAAATATTCTACAATGGTCAAGACAACGACTTCATTTAGATATTGACTAACACATCAAAAGTTTGGCGGATTTAATCATTTTTAGCATTTTGACCAAGTCAAATAAATGTTTGGTAATTAATGGTTTAGAGTGATGTTTTTATTTCAAGTCTCTAAAATTCAAAACGTTGCTATAGGCAACATAAGCAGCTAAAATCTAAATTGTTGCTATAAGCAGTATTTTCGGGGTAGTGTTTTGAGAAAAACATTTTTTTTTCCTCCAAAACTCCCCTCAATGTTGTTGTTATTGATAAAAAATTGCATTGATTTATTTTGAGCGTCAAGATTCTTTAGACAAAGGATCCATGATACTAAGTTCATCTCAAATGATACTACAGTTGTGTTAAACTGATACTGCAGTTGTATTGAAAGGGAACTGCAGTTATGCGAAACGAAGGCGGTTTCATCCGTCTATTTTTATTAATCGGGGTGCGCGATCCACAGTAAAATTTGCTTTCAACAAGTGTGATCCTAATTCTTTATACCTAGAGTAAACGATAAACGTATTGAGTTTGTGGCGGCTTTACGAGGTTAGGAGGCGTATTGACACGTATAGTAGGCTTTCCCTAAAATAGATATACGAAAATCATAATTTATGTAAAGAAATATGGATTTCCTGATCTCTTCCTCAACAACCCGCCCATGGCTTTGAAAGCTAGCTTGGCATCCATCTCCACCTAAATCCCATTAATCCAACATGAAGTGGGGGCATAATCATTAAAATTATTATAATTATAAGTGATGTTTTGAACATTTTTGGGATTTTAAGTGTATATATTTTTTTAAATTGAAGTTGACTAACATTGCTACGCACCCTAGAAACTAATTATTGTTTTAGTCTATGGAACAGTTTGAACTTATCACATGAATCACATCTACTCCTTTGAACTAGCTTTCAAAGACTCTACACTCTTGTGATTAACCACTCTACACTCCATATACTTCTCGGCCATGCAATAATTTTTCGAATATTGTGGACATGAATTAATATTTCGGATGCTTCATGCATGAGTTAACTTCTCGGATGCTTCATGCTTCAGGCATGAACTAACTTTTTCGGCCATGAATATATTTTCATGATGAAACTCACTATATTTTGTTACTTAAAATATTATCATAACACCAATCATTTCTTCCTCAATACCTCATCATTTCATTATCATCATTTATTGCAATACTTGCTTCAGGCAAACTAGAATAAGCAAGATGAAACTCATTTTTCGACGATTTGTTTGTTATTTGGTATTCAGACCAATATGATACAAACAATTTATAAATAATTATCGGTTAATACCTAGAAAATCTTAAGGGAATGTGGTCGATTAAAAAAAGTAAATAATAAAAATAATATCTAATAAACTTAAATCTTATGCCTAATATAAATAAAGAATAATACGAAAAATATTTATGTGACAACTGAATTGATATACTAGTAATAAATTACTAATTAATTTTATTCCAAAATAATTTTGCATTATTGAGTGATATTATAATTGGATAGAAACATCTACCATGCGTCCATGCCACATTGCCATGTCTATTAACATTGTAACCCTTTATACTAATACTACCCCAAATAAATAATAAAGGCATTAATATAAGTTATACAAATCCAATGACTTTTCAAAGTTTTAAGAATTCATTATACCATGAATTTGGATTCACAGTGTATTGTTGAGTTTGATGCATGTGTATATATCTTATGTTATGATTTTTTTGTTTTGTATTATGAAAAAGAATTTTGTAATTGAAACACATTATTAATTGTGTTACTGTGTTATGAATTTTTGTGTTTTGTGTCATGAAAGAACACAAATTATGTATCTAAATCAAATTTGAAAAAATAAGTAAATATATAACATGTGTATTCTATCTTGTGTTGTGATTTTTTGTGCCTTATGTATGTTATGAAATTTGTATCATATGAATATGAATTCAATATTTCATTGTTTTGATCCAGATCAATAATGTTATGTAGATCCCGCTCTATGATATAAATTGCCAACTTGAAGAGACTATTAGGATCACACCATATAACCTTTTCCTAGAATAGATATACAAAAATTTGTGCAAACACTTCCTTATCTGATCTCTTCCTTAACAACCCAATCGCCCACAGCTTCCACTAGCCCACCGCTTCTGAAAACTAGCGGTGCAATTTCTTGCTTGCTTTAACGCATGAAGCTAAGGAAGCCAACTCTAAACACATTTCTCCATTCTAAAGCTGAGTAAAAGACAAATACAACGTCACCCCCCACGCCAACGAGGATGCCTTGTACTACCTACGTGTCTGCAGTTTGGCCTCTTTAAAACCCAACAATCTCATCCTCAGCTTCAGCATTGCGAGAAATCCATCCACCAACACACTAAAATTTTCTTTTAATTTCCTTTTCCTCTTTCTAAGAAGTGGCAGAAATCTCAAGGAGCTCAAACACCACCTGCCGTTCCCGCTCATCTAAAGCAGTGAGCGGGATATGGAGTCAGCTTCGTCGCTTTCTTGCCGTATCTGCCTTCACAATCACACTAGAGAAGGCGACAAACTCATAGCTCCTTGCAATTGTAAAGGCTCTCAAGAGTTCAATTCGCAGGGAATGCTTAGACCACTGGAGATCTGTCGGAGTGAGCAAAAATATTGTCGTAATTCAGTTTAAACGATTATATATGGATAATATAAGCAAGCATTATATTATATCTCTAAACCTAAGACAATCTCAATCTGGGCAAAAAAGGTTAGTCACGTTAGACAATTGAGTTTAGTATTATGATTTAATTTGTTCATGTTGTGTTATATATATCAATACTAATACCTAAACCCAATTTCAGGATGCTTGGAGAAATCTATGATTTGGAAAAATTCACTGCAAGCCTAGATGAGAAAGTGCCACAAGCTATGGATTCACAATTTGCAAAAATACCGTCGTCTAATCAAATTAAAGGGTAACTACTACAGTACAGTGAAGGTGCCTAACATGGTTTCCCAAGAATTCATCAAGTCAAACATTGAGCCAATATTCAAAAGCACAAGAAATCTAAGGCTTTCTATTTACTCCCATATATCAACTAATTATACAGATCAAACAACTAGAATGAATCCATATGGATGTTTAGGTAGGTTTGACACCCTGATGTTGAGACCAGATCAGAGTTGCAACCATACATAGACTCCATGATTGGAACACTGAAAAGCCTCAACCCCAATAATTAGAAGGATGATTTGTTGCGGTGGACTATGGTTATGTTTGGCAAACCTAGCTGAAAATGTAGTTGAAAGCTGAAAAACTATAAGTTTTTTTTTTTGAACATAGAAAAAAACTATAAGCTAGAAGCTGAAATCTGAAGAGATGTTAAGCTAGTTGTTATGCTTAAAAGTGTAAAAGGAAATCTTTATAAAATTTAAATAGTTTTAAATTTAAATAGATTTATTTATATATTAAAATATAAAATAATGAAACCAATATATTTTAATAAAATATAAAGTAAGAACATATATTTGAAAATATATAAAATAAAACAAAGTATTTATATTTCACAAAATTAGTTCATACAAAAATTAATGTTCAAACACACAAAAATTAATGCTCAAATATATTGAAGAGAAAAGCCTAAAAGGATTTTAATTGGCAGGGGTAAAGGTGTCATTTATTTAAAATAATAAGGATAAAGATGGAATAAACTTAGGAAGCTACTAACTTATTTTGAAAAGCTATATTTTAAGGTACTAATTTATTTTTTGAAACATTACCAAACAGAGCTTATAGCTTATTAGTAGTTTAAAATAAGCTATAAGTTTCTAAGGCTCTGTTTGGCAGAGCTTATTTAGGAGCTTATAACTTATTTTAAGCTACTAATAAGCTATAAGCTCTGTTTGGTAATGTTCTCAAAATAAGTTAGTAGCTTAAAATAAGAGCTTATTTTGAAACGCTACTTGTGATAGCTTTTCAAAATAAGCTAGTAGCTTTTTAACTTTTTTCCGTCTTTATCCTTATTATTTTAAATAAATGACATCCTTTACCCCCTCAATTAAAACTCTTTTGACATTTTCTTTTCATTATGTTTGGTTGTAATTTCAGTTTGATATTTATGTTTGAACATTAATTTTTGTATGAACTAATCTTATGAATTATAAATATTTTTTTTATTTTATATATTTTCAAATATATGTTCTTATTTTATATTTTATTTAAATATATTGATTTCATTATTTTATATTTTAATATATAAACAAACCTATTTAAATTTAAAATTATTTAAATTGTATGAAGATGTCCTTTTTAGTCTTTTTATATTTATCAGCTTATCAAAAAGCCAATTTTACCAAACACTTTTAAGCATAACAGCTCTTCAGATTTCAGCTTCGAGCTTATAGCTTTTCAGCTTTCAGCTACTTTTCAGCTTTTAGCTACCTTTTCAGTTAGGTTTGCCAAACATAGCCTAAATAAACTCTGCCAAACAGAGCCTATAACGTTAAAATTAAACCATGCCACAAAGTAGCAAGTCATGTCCTCTTGAAAACGTAACTGGAAGAAAGCATTGCTTTGATGCAAAGGAGATAACACATTTTCTAAAGAAGATTGGTTTTAAAAATGAAACAAGTATTTATTTGACACTAAATGGTTGGCATACATTTAAAAAAAAAAAATGGTTAGCATACAAGTATTGAGCACATTAGGCCTTCCCTATTTATGAGTTTTACACAGTTTTTAAGAAAAAAAAAAAAGAGTTTGAGGAGTGATAAATTGGAGAGAGAAAAAAATGTATACGGTAAATATGGGGATTTTGCAGAATAAGTGGGGCTCACCAAAATTAATGAGAGTTGCGCCTTCACTGTGTGAGGCGCAACTCTTGCGCCCACCTAAATCATTTTTTTTTAATTTTTATTATTGTTTATTTCCCTCTACTCTCATTTTCTCTTTCCTAGTTACACTTGTAAAATCTCATCAAAAACCTCACACTATTGAGGAAGGCCTTAGAGCATCCATAATAAGTTCTTTCATGATTTTTAAGAAAAAGGTTGCCAACATGAAGGAGAGATATGTGAAGAGAGAAGCTCAAAATTCATCCTGCAAATTTAAGGCTTTTTCATAGATGTGGGACCCACATCTCTTTACACCACATGTGATAGCTATGTGTGGTTGTCACACCTACGCCCAGCTGGCGCGTTACAGCCTGTGAACTTTTTTGTTTTTTAAATCAGGTTTGTTTTATTTTTTTTCTCTTTCTTCCCATAATCTCTTTTCTATCACACTCACAAAAACTTTTCAAAAACCACAAAAAAACTCAACTGTTACTGATGTTCTTAGAAAAATTTTTCCTAACACCTTTACCAAGGTATGTATGTGAATTTTATATATGTTGTTTATTTTACTCCAAAAATAATCCTTCATTCGATTATTATTATTGGACGGAAACTAATGAAGGCTCAAATCCAACACCAGGTGACTAGATGATTATTGGGTGGAGACTTGAAAGGTTAAGTCCAACACCTTGTCTTTCAAAAATATAACAATATGTAAGGAAATAAAGTTGAACCTTGGATCAATTCGCTGCTAGTTATAACTTTAAAGAGTAAAAATTGTTCAATTAAAGAGTAAAAACTGTGTAGTTTGGGCAGAAGCCTGAAAGGCTAAGTCTAGCACCTTGCCTCTTGAAAATGTGGCGGTATATAAAAAATATAATAGTTGTGCCTTTGCTACGAGCTATATATACCTTTAAAGAGTAAAAACTTTACAATTAAGACTGATAGGTGCTTGGAGAATTGTCACTAGGCGGCTATCTAGGGGGATTGTTAGTTGACATAATGATAAGCTAACAAATATATTGTTTTGTTTCAATAGGATGCAATCGTTCCAGCAGACGAGAAGTCCAAGTTCCTGGATCTTGAAAGACCTGAACTCAAAAAGATTGTAGATTTTTGTGTATCTTCTGCAGTTGATGTTTATGTACCAACATCTTCAAATTTGTTTTCTGACAATGTTGTTGCAAGAAGAATCGCCACTGGAAAAACACAAGTTCTTGTGCCGGCCAACAGATCTTCACTTTCAGCAGAGGACATTGTCACAAGAGTAAAGCACAAGCTCTTTGTGGTCAAGGATTTTTTTGTTCATTTCTTGATTGCACAAGCAGTAAGTATAATAATATATATAATATAATGTTTCTTTCTACATTTTCCTAGCTTAGCTTCATCAACTCTACCTTTCATGTTTCATCCTATACTAGATCATTAGATGTACCTATATATGATTCTTATGAATTCTTATTTCTGCACCTGTATGTTTTCTCACCTTGCACATACCTTGCACATAGCTTGCACATAGCTTATGTTATTTATATCCTTTTTGGGAATGTTGCTCACCATTGTATATATTTTAATCTTTCACTCAGTGAAATAAATTATTTCTTCATTGTTTAACCTTATTTTACAATACAACTATTGAATATACCAACTCATCATATTGTTTCCTTATTTCTGGATTATAGCAGTGAGTTGTTTTCCTTTGACAACATAACCTCTTAATGTGTAGTAAATAGAAAGATTGTGATCGAGAAAGAAGCAAAAACCAACATCACACTCTCAATCTAATTAGACTATGCATTTTCCTAATCAGCTATAAGTATCATAATTTTGACATATTAATTAGGAAGATGCTCATTAAGATTGCTAATTTGTGTCTATTCCTGATGCCTACATTATTATTTTTAATTACTAGTATTAAAGCATAGCTTTAGGGTTTACTGAACCTGTCGTTTGGTCATGTCTGTATAGTACTTTGAGAGTGTAAACCGGGACATCGGGTGCCACAAGACCACAAGGCCTTTGGCATTGGTTTATTCAAGTTAATTACATGTGAATGAGAATTGAAATTAAAGTCAAGTCCGACTTTATCTCCTGACAGTTTTTGTACATTTATCATTTTCGCCATTATTTTGAAGGAATTTGTAAACGTTGCAATCACCTCGCGCCCGCAAGCTATGCTCTCTAATTTCTGTTGCATTACACTCTTCCTTCAATTGGATTATTATTTGAGTCTTAAATTGGCTTAATTAATTTTTGACAAGTATTGCCTTGAAAGGTTCAATTCTTTTTAATTTCAATCATTAATCGACTATTTAATTAGGAATGAGTGTTTTCACTTTTTTGAAATACTTCATCAGTTTAAGAACTAAATCCATAGGTAAATTTTTTAAAGGAATATGCAAATAATATGTGTTATTATGTGTTCATTAAAGAATTGCTAATGGAGTTATTTATTTGTCTATTTACTATCTCGACTACGGTTGATGGTATAAACATGATTGAAATACATGAAGAGCTTAATGATATTAGCTAATGCCTAAAGACGAAGCTTGAAATGAAAGACTTGAGAAACACAAGTATTATCACGACATGCAAATCAAGTATTTTTTTAAAGGAATTTTGTACACCAGTTAGCCTACATGGGAAAACGTTGGGGTGGGCATTTCGGTTCGGTTTATCCGAACCGAACCGAACCAAACAAAACCGAACGGTTCAGGATTCTTGTAAACCGAACCGTCAAGTAAAAATCGAACCGAACCGAACCGAACGATTTAGTAAAAACCGAACCGAACCGAACTTTATGAGGTGTTAATAATAATAATAATAATAATAATAATAATAATAATAATAATAATAATAATAATAATAATAATGATAATGATAATGATAATAATAAATTAATAATGATAATACTAATAATAACAACAACAACAATAACAATAAAAAATAATAATAAAGAAGTAAATCTAAGTCTCTTGACGCCTGCTTCGTCGTTTAATTCCTATTCTCACTGGTATCTCTTAATTTTTTTTATTTGATTTCTTTATAGCTTGTTCTCTACTTTGCGCTTTTGTTGTTTGTTACAATCATTCTTTACCTCACAACTAGTACTTAGTAGTTAGTAATATGTTTGGACTTTGAATTGCTATTTTTGTTATATAATGTTTAGATTTTGGATATGGATAATGTGATAGTATGTTCGGAAAATTAGGAAATGCTAAAATTTGGGACTTAAACCGAACCGAAAACCAAACCGAATTAAATCCGAACCGAAACCGAACCGAATGCTAATGTTAAACCAAATGGTTTAAATTCTTTAAAATCGAAAAAATCGAAACCGAAAAAAACCGAACTGAAGACCGAAATGCCCACCCCTAGGAAAACGTCTTGAACATGTTTTAATGTTTTATATGGATAAGTATTATGTTCTTATTACACTAATGGCTGCCTAATAATCTCTTGAAGTATATATGGAACCGTTTAGACTAGAAGAGGATAACAAAGATATCTTGGGAAGAAAAGTCAATTAATTACTTCGTTGTCGTTGGAACATCAATTTAGAACCAAAAGTTCAATTCCATAATCGCAGCAGACCTGACATTGTATTCGCAATGAAATTGCTAGTAACATTTGATGCTCCTCCTAATAAAATATTGAAAAAGTGTTTAACATATCCTCTGGTATCTTTAAGGTACAAAGATTTTGACATTTATGTGAGAAACCAATATATGCTTCTGATGGACTACTTGGGTAGTACTGGCTACTTTGTTTGGTCCTCATGAGGCTATGATTCAAACTGATTATGCTATGAATTACCCCCAATGACTTATATGAAAATAAAACTTGTGTTGCACAAATGAAAAATTGATTATCAAAATAAACCATTCAAGATTGGAAAACAAAGNCCTGTATGTTTTCTCACCTTGCACATACCTTGCACATAGCTTGCACATAGCTTATGTTATTTATATCCTTTTTGGGAATGTTGCTCACCATTGTATATATTTTAATCTTTCACTCAGTGAAATAAATTATTTCTTCATTGTTTAACCTTATTTTACAATACAACTATTGAATATACCAACTCATCATATTGTTTCCTTATTTCTGGATTATAGCAGTGAGTTGTTTTCCTTTGACAACATAACCTCTTAATGTGTAGTAAATAGAAAGATTGTGATCGAGAAAGAAGCAAAAACCAACATCACACTCTCAATCTAATTAGACTATGCATTTTCCTAATCAGCTATAAGTATCATAATTTTGACATATTAATTAGGAAGATGCTCATTAAGATTGCTAATTTGTGTCTATTCCTGATGCCTACATTATTATTTTTAATTACTAGTATTAAAGCATAGCTTTAGGGTTTACTGAACCTGTCGTTTGGTCATGTCTGTATAGTACTTTGAGAGTGTAAACCGGGACATCGGGTGCCACAAGACCACAAGGCCTTTGGCATTGGTTTATTCAAGTTAATTACATGTGAATGAGAATTGAAATTAAAGTCAAGTCCGACTTTATCTCCTGACAGTTTTTGTACATTTATCATTTTCGCCATTATTTTGAAGGAATTTGTAAACGTTGCAATCACCTCGCGCCCGCAAGCTATGCTCTCTAATTTCTGTTGCATTACACTCTTCCTTCAATTGGATTATTATTTGAGTCTTAAATTGGCTTAATTAATTTTTGACAAGTATTGCCTTGAAAGGTTCAATTCTTTTTAATTTCAATCATTAATCGACTATTTAATTAGGAATGAGTGTTTTCACTTTTTTGAAATACTTCATCAGTTTAAGAACTAAATCCATAGGTAAATTTTTTAAAGGAATATGCAAATAATATGTGTTATTATGTGTTCATTAAAGAATTGCTAATGGAGTTATTTATTTGTCTATTTACTATCTCGACTACGGTTGATGGTATAAACATGATTGAAATACATGAAGAGCTTAATGATATTAGCTAATGCCTAAAGACGAAGCTTGAAATGAAAGACTTGAGAAACACAAGTATTATCACGACATGCAAATCAAGTATTTTTTTAAAGGAATTTTGTACACCAGTTAGCCTACATGGGAAAACGTTGGGGTGGGCATTTCGGTTCGGTTTATCCGAACCGAACCGAACCAAACAAAACCGAACGGTTCAGGATTCTTGTAAACCGAACCGTCAAGTAAAAATCGAACCGAACCGAACCGAACGATTTAGTAAAAACCGAACCGAACCGAACTTTATGAGGTGTTAATAATAATAATAATAATAATAATAATAATAATAATAATAATAATAATAATAATAATAATAATGATAATGATAATGATAATAATAAATTAATAATGATAATACTAATAATAACAACAACAACAATAACAATAAAAAATAATAATAAAGAAGTAAATCTAAGTCTCTTGACGCCTGCTTCGTCGTTTAATTCCTATTCTCACTGGTATCTCTTAATTTTTTTTATTTGATTTCTTTATAGCTTGTTCTCTACTTTGCGCTTTTGTTGTTTGTTACAATCATTCTTTACCTCACAACTAGTACTTAGTAGTTAGTAATATGTTTGGACTTTGAATTGCTATTTTTGTTATATAATGTTTAGATTTTGGATATGGATAATGTGATAGTATGTTCGGAAAATTAGGAAATGCTAAAATTTGGGACTTAAACCGAACCGAAAACCAAACCGAATTAAATCCGAACCGAAACCGAACCGAATGCTAATGTTAAACCAAATGGTTTAAATTCTTTAAAATCGAAAAAATCGAAACCGAAAAAAACCGAACTGAAGACCGAAATGCCCACCCCTAGGAAAACGTCTTGAACATGTTTTAATGTTTTATATGGATAAGTATTATGTTCTTATTACACTAATGGCTGCCTAATAATCTCTTGAAGTATATATGGAACCGTTTAGACTAGAAGAGGATAACAAAGATATCTTGGGAAGAAAAGTCAATTAATTACTTCGTTGTCGTTGGAACATCAATTTAGAACCAAAAGTTCAATTCCATAATCGCAGCAGACCTGACATTGTATTCGCAATGAAATTGCTAGTAACATTTGATGCTCCTCCTAATAAAATATTGAAAAAGTGTTTAACATATCCTCTGGTATCTTTAAGGTACAAAGATTTTGACATTTATGTGAGAAACCAATATATGCTTCTGATGGACTACTTGGGTAGTACTGGCTACTTTGTTTGGTCCTCATGAGGCTATGATTCAAACTGATTATGCTATGAATTACCCCCAATGACTTATATGAAAATAAAACTTGTGTTGCACAAATGAAAAATTGATTATCAAAATAAACCATTCAAGATTGGAAAACAAAGAAATTAAATTATTTTAGTGGTTAAACACCATAGGGGGGTGCTTGAGGTTTAGCACATTTTCGGTGCTCATTAAAGCACATCACTTTTCCGTGCTTTAAATCATTTTTTGGTGCTCAGTACAACACCATTAAATGAATTAATTCATTTCCGTGCTTTCTGCGGAATTGCAATTCCCTCTAACTAAACACTGTAGTTTGGGAATTCACTAAATTGCAATTCAATGAATTACAATTCCCCCCAAACTACATCCAACCACACATGGCATTAAGTGTTTTGTTGTTCATCAAGCACTTTCCAGTGCTTTGTCGTACTATTCGATGTTTTGTTGCATCGTTCAGTGAATCACCAAAAAGTATTGATTTCTCGGTCATGAACTTTTGATTTGTACTATTTTGAATAATCAATTTTTTGAAATTAATTTCTTTTAATTTTTATTTAATTTTTTATATATGTTTTTCACTCTAGTGAGAATATAATATGACAGATTTGTTCACCAAGTCCTTGTTTATATACCCTTTTGAAAAATATATTCATAAAATTTTGATGCGTCGGTTTGGAAGATTGTTGTTCTCAAGGGGAGCAACAACCTTTAATTGTACTTGAATGGATAGTCTAGAATGCTCTTGAGATCCTAAAGATTATGTCATAAGGCTTAAGATCTTAAAAATTTTGTCCTAAAGGCCGGCTTATGGTCGTAAAAATAGTGTGGTTTGTGTAATTTTATTTGATTAACCATAAGAATGTGCACTGGTAGGTACAAACTTGTGCTCTGTATGACACAACAATGTGCACTACAGAGCATAAAACTAACCTAAAAAATGGATGATAGTCTGAACTCTACGACTGAACAACGTGCGTTGTTAGTTGAGAAAATGTGCACTTCTAGGCACAAAAATTTGCACTATATACGGTTGAAAATTATGCACTGCAAGTATTTATGAAAAATAGTGTGGTTTGTGCAATTTTATTTGATTAACCATAAGAATGTGCACTAGAAAGCACAAACTTTTGCTCTGCATGGCACAACAACGTGGACTACAGAGCATAAAACTAACCTAAAAATATGGATAATAGCCTGAACTCTAAGACAGAAAACATGCACTATTAGGTATAAAATGTGCACAGTGCACTACTAGGCACAAAAATGTGCACTACATGAGTGAAAATTATGCACTACAAGTAACTATGAAAAATAATGAGGTAATTACAGTTGTAACCTTAATTGTGCGCGTGTTTTAAAAAATTAGTAGGCAATATTGTGCGCTGGATTAAATTAGATCTATGGCTATTATTCCATCTTATTTCTCACCTAAGGAACATAATGTACAAGAGCTCATTCATTCATATATATATATATATATATATATATATATATATATATATGCTTTTCAATAAAATTAAGCTAATAATTTTAAGAGCAACTATAATAATTGTTTTTGCTCATCTTTTGAGGAAATTTTGACAAAAGTAGAAGAAAAAGAATGAGGAGAGAAGAACTGAGAGCTTCCTGCAATTACCTGGTTTTAGCTTTTGAAGCACGCCCCACCAAATATGAAAAAGGTATTCCATTGATCGCGTGAGGCACAACAACATCGCCTAGCCGGACACGTTACCATAGTTTTATTTTTTTATTTTTTTTTCTGAAAATTCATATTCTTGTTTATTTTATTTTATTTTATCTTTTCTTTCTCTTCTTCTCTCCTGCTTGGTATCTTAAAATTTGTGCAAATTATACAATGGTTCTTTCCTTACATGTAATATTTGTTAATCAAATTAAGGCATCCACAATGGATTTTTCCTTATCTCCCATTTTGTGGGTCCAACTCTTCCACATCACCTTATAATCTTCTCTCCTCTTATTTTTTCCAACCCTTCTCCGTTTTATCACCATTTTGTGGGTCCATACTCATTCTCACTCCTATCAATCGTTTATTATTTTATTTACTTTTCTATATTTAATAATTTCAACTTTATAATTATAATTTTGATTTTATATAAAAAATAAAATTAAATAAAAAAATTAAAAATTCTTTGAATTATAAAATATAATTTCATTAACTAATCAAAATAGAATTTTATCAATCAAAATTCGTATTTGAAATCGTTTAGGAAGCAAATTAACATTTCGTAATATACAATTTTTTTTGAGTACTATTGACTCTGTTACATAACATACAAAATTTTAAACACTAAATATAATAACAATTAATTATTAATATAATTACAAATTTAAAACATTTCGTAATTATAATTTAAAATTTCAATTTTAATAACATAAATTTAAATAATAAAATATAATTTTATAAATTAAAATTTTCTTTAGAAATCTTCTATGGAACAAATTAACATTCAAAGCCGAATACAAAATATTAAATATACTAACATTTAATATATTCTGCTTCCCAATGGACAACTAAGTCACCTCTCAGGGCGAGGTAGAACGCACGAATGGAAGGTGGCAAAAATTTCTTTTGTTTTGCAGGGTACGTGTGAGAGCTAAGTCGTCTTGACAAACAACATGTGAGGAGAACTGTAAGAACTGAGCACCAAAAAAAAAAGAATAAGGTCATGGTTCCTGTGCATTTCGGTGTAGTCTAAGGGCTTCCTTCAGAAGCTTCTTCTACTCATTACCCCCTTTGCTACGCGTTCCCCTCGAGGGGATACTGTAACTCTGTCTTAGGGGGCCAGGCCTTCCCTCACCCTCCACTTTTGGACTATGGGTGAGGAAAGCCTTCCCCCGTGGAACTCTCTTCGGTCTATTAGTAATAAATCTTTACGCATGGAGTAGTTAAAGAACTCAACTCTTTAGACTGCCACTAATATTATGGGAAAGAGGTGCTATTATGGGTGTCAAACCCAAAACCTCTAGCATAACAACACAAGTTCTAACCACCCAAGCCACTTATGATATCACATATAAGAAGGTAGGATGCTTTACTTACCTGTGTGGAGATCGTTGACATTCAAGTAGCTAGTGGGGGACACATGTGTGGCCAAGAATGAAGACTAGCGGATGTCATACATTTATCAATCATAGAGAAGGCCATCTAAATTATAAATAGGCACCATTATTCCCTCTTAATTAAGACATCATCCCTTGGTTCACTAGATCCACATGGTCTAGTGGTCTTTGATCCTAACTTCCTATAGCAACACCATGGTTCAATTCCCATCCTTTATTCCTATAGCTTTGCTGGATTAATCCTAAACCCATATGACCCCACCCCTAGAGTCACTATATAGGTAACACACCGATCATATCATAGTCTTCATGTGTGCAATTAGCTCACTGGTCACTGGTCAGATCATAGTCTTCGTGTGTTTCGTGTGTTTATTTTCTCCAATTAGAAGCGCCTAGAAGTCTTCAGACATTTGTTGATATAAATAAGCCATCCGGAAAATCATGTAAAAAGACGCTAATGGATTGAGACATAACTTTAGAAAAAGAAAATAGTTTGGGGCTCCACTTCTGTTGAAAGGAAAACAATCCAATGCAGATAAAACACTTTGCGGTTGCCATGCATTATTGAGGAGCTAAAAGCACTTCTATCATACTTTTATGGATGTTCTAAAAAAAAATCATATTTTTTATGTGTAAATGCACTTCTACATTCTTCTCTTACTAAAAAATCCAGAAGTTGCAGAGAGTGAGAGGTGAGAGACCAGAGATGACTTGTGTTGCATTGACTTCTCTCATGGCCACAATTCAGCTTGAATTTTTGCATCCCAACCACAGAGTTTGTCTTCACGATGACAAGCCATTGAAATCTCTGCTTGAGAAGCTTTCTTGTTTGGAAGCCTTTCTGAAGAAGGAATACAACAACGGTGGTGCTCCAATCCGAGATCTTGAAATAAAAATTAGAGACTTTGCACTCAAAGCTGAAGATGACATCGAAATACAACTAACAAACATCCTTCAAAAAGCTCATGAAGGGGAACTCCATCAAACCTTGCAACAAGTAGCAAAGGATGCAGAAGAGTTGCTGAAGTTTATTAACAACCCAAGCATCAATGAAGTTGAAGTGGGCAACGAATCTCTTCCGTTGATTGATTGGTCAGAGCCTGGTGGATCCTTGCAATGCTCTCCACAATTTGAGGATACAATGGTTGGTCTCCACAGTCGTGACTATGACCTTAAATGGATAAAGAAAATTTTGCTCAGTGATGGGATTCCAAAACGAAGTGTAGCCTCAATTTTTGGACCCCCAGGCATTGGAAAGACTACTTTATGTAAAAAACTGTATACAGATGAAAGGGTTGTATCATATTTCAGCATTCGAGCTTGGGTTACTATTCCGCAAAGATACAATGTGCAACAACTACTGTGCCATCTTCTTCAGTCAATGAGGCCACCCGTCAATGAAATTGAAATGGGAAGCGCAGTTTCTCAGCTAAAAGAGCAACTGCACAAGCACTTGAAATGCAAGAGATATCTGATTGTTTTGGATGATGTCCCTAACACTCTGGTTTGGGATGATATCCAACAATGTTTTCCCAATGACTCAAATGGAAGTCGGATATTTCTAACCACTCTTTTCAGTGATGTGGCTAAGTTGGGAGGCTTGTTCTCCCTGCTCCTGCCTTTTCTAACTGACAATGAGTGTTGGGATCTATTTTGTCACAGATTTTCTCATAAACAGTATATGGCACCTAAATTTAAAGAAATTGCAGAGCATCTTGTTGGGGAATGCAAAGGATTGCCACGCTCAATTGTTACGGTTGCAGACCGTTTATCTAAATGCAACTACACATTGAAGGAATGGAAAAGAATTGAAAAAGAATTACAATCTTTGGGAATTCTACATAGAGATGCACAACACTTGAGTAAGCTCACTTACATTTACAATCGTTTGCCACAACATTTAAAAGTTTGCTTTTTATATTTTGCGGTCTTTCCAAAAAATAGTCAAATTCAGGTGAAAAGACTTATTAAGTTATGGATTGTTGAGGGATTGGTGAAGCCAGAAAGAGGTTTGTCATTAGAAGAAAGAGGTTTGTCATTAGAAAATATAGCTTACAGGTATTTAGGGGCTCTTAGGAGTAGAGGACTAGTCAGATTATTCACTGGGAAAGCTTTCAAACCAAAGACTTGTGAGATACACATTGACATGCATAGCTCTTGTGTACGAAAAACTAAAAAAGAGGGTCTTTTATGTGTTGTAAATACTCGACAATGTATTGCATGATCACTAGACATACTTGCAAATTCGTGTGGCTGGATAAGTTTGCGTCCACATAGTTTGAACTATCATGTGTTGTTTAGTTCAAATATCCCTCGCTCCCTTTTCTTCTTTCAAAGAGGTTTTAAAATGTTTACGCCTTTCAAACATTTAAGAATTTTAGAATTCAGTGTAAGATTTTCCCTAATAATATATATATTATATATTATATATTAGGGCCTTAATTAAGTGGTGCAAGTTAACTAGGTTTATTAAGTGGTTTGGTTGGACTAAACAACTAGCAGTTGTATTCAACCAGACTCTGTGCCTATATAAATCTGTATTGATGGGATACAGGATGGGCATTATATAGCACATACAGTTCACGGTACTCATACTGCTCAGAAAATACCAGTACACCATCTAGGGTTCTGAGTCAAGTATGAGACAAATATGGCTGACGGTCTACCGTTCATGAGGCATTGCATCAACTGTGGCTGGAGATCAATACGGCTTCCGCTTCCGCTACTACGAATCAGGTTTCTCGTATACTATTCTATTTAGTTAGATTATTTATATCTAACAGTTGGTATCAGAGCCTTTATAATCTCTGTCCGGTTGATTGTTTTACCTAAAACAATATAGATTTAATTCATATACATTGAGTTTTCGTATATGTTTTAATTCTTTAAACTATACACGAAAATTATATCTATTCGGTCTGGATATAATTGTATAATTTGACGTGTATGGTTTTGAGTGAATTAATTACAATGGATTTTCCGGCGAGCTTTTCCGGTTTCCATGGTGACGCTATTGAACCGAGCGTGGGCGTCGCGACCTGGTTTCCAAAACGACGGCGGCGATGTTGGTGGCTGCGACTAGGAGAGTCGGCGGAGGTGGCCGGGCCGCCGCTGCTGCTTCTTGCTTCTCTCGTCGGCGCCGTAAGGTAAGGGGTTTTAGTTTTTGAGTGATTAAAAGATGAAGATGATGATGGAATAAAGGTTTGGGTCGGGTCAGGCTCATTTGGGTCAGACCTGATCCAACAAAATCTTGGGCCTGTTATGGTATTTTGGGCTCAATTCAATTTATTATTATTTTTTTTTCTTTTTCCTTCATCATATTTGGCCTTCCTCTCAATTTAAACCCTCCTTAATTCATTATTAAATTAATTTGTTGATATAAATAAGCCATCCGGAAAATCATGTAAAAAGACGCTAATGGATTGAGACATAACTTTAGAAAAAGAAAATAGTTTGGGGCTCCACTTCTGTTGAAAGGAAAACAATCCAATGCAGATAAAACACTTTGCGGTTGCCATGCATTATTGAGGAGCTAAAAGCACTTCTATCATACTTTTATGGATGTTCTAAAAAAAAATCATATTTTTTATGTGTAAATGCACTTCTACATTCTTCTCTTACTAAAAAATCCAGAAGTTGCAGAGAGTGAGAGGTGAGAGACCAGAGATGACTTGTGTTGCATTGACTTCTCTCATGGCCACAATTCAGCTTGAATTTTTGCATCCCAACCACAGAGTTTGTCTTCACGATGACAAGCCATTGAAATCTCTGCTTGAGAAGCTTTCTTGTTTGGAAGCCTTTCTGAAGAAGGAATACAACAACGGTGGTGCTCCAATCCGAGATCTTGAAATAAAAATTAGAGACTTTGCACTCAAAGCTGAAGATGACATCGAAATACAACTAACAAACATCCTTCAAAAAGCTCATGAAGGGGAACTCCATCAAACCTTGCAACAAGTAGCAAAGGATGCAGAAGAGTTGCTGAAGTTTATTAACAACCCAAGCATCAATGAAGTTGAAGTGGGCAACGAATCTCTTCCGTTGATTGATTGGTCAGAGCCTGGTGGATCCTTGCAATGCTCTCCACAATTTGAGGATACAATGGTTGGTCTCCACAGTCGTGACTATGACCTTAAATGGATAAAGAAAATTTTGCTCAGTGATGGGATTCCAAAACGAAGTGTAGCCTCAATTTTTGGACCCCCAGGCATTGGAAAGACTACTTTATGTAAAAAACTGTATACAGATGAAAGGGTTGTATCATATTTCAGCATTCGAGCTTGGGTTACTATTCCGCAAAGATACAATGTGCAACAACTACTGTGCCATCTTCTTCAGTCAATGAGGCCACCCGTCAATGAAATTGAAATGGGAAGCGCAGTTTCTCAGCTAAAAGAGCAACTGCACAAGCACTTGAAATGCAAGAGATATCTGATTGTTTTGGATGATGTCCCTAACACTCTGGTTTGGGATGATATCCAACAATGTTTTCCCAATGACTCAAATGGAAGTCGGATATTTCTAACCACTCTTTTCAGTGATGTGGCTAAGTTGGGAGGCTTGTTCTCCCTGCTCCTGCCTTTTCTAACTGACAATGAGTGTTGGGATCTATTTTGTCACAGATTTTCTCATAAACAGTATATGGCACCTAAATTTAAAGAAATTGCAGAGCATCTTGTTGGGGAATGCAAAGGATTGCCACGCTCAATTGTTACGGTTGCAGACCGTTTATCTAAATGCAACTACACATTGAAGGAATGGAAAAGAATTGAAAAAGAATTACAATCTTTGGGAATTCTACATAGAGATGCACAACACTTGAGTAAGCTCACTTACATTTACAATCGTTTGCCACAACATTTAAAAGTTTGCTTTTTATATTTTGCGGTCTTTCCAAAAAATAGTCAAATTCAGGTGAAAAGACTTATTAAGTTATGGATTGTTGAGGGATTGGTGAAGCCAGAAAGAGGTTTGTCATTAGAAGAAAGAGGTTTGTCATTAGAAAATATAGCTTACAGGTATTTAGGGGCTCTTAGGAGTAGAGGACTAGTCAGATTATTCACTGGGAAAGCTTTCAAACCAAAGACTTGTGAGATACACATTGACATGCATAGCTCTTGTGTACGAAAAACTAAAAAAGAGGGTCTTTTATGTGTTGTAAATACTCGACAATGTATTGCATGATCACTAGACATACTTGCAAATTCGTGTGGCTGGATAAGTTTGCGTCCACATAGTTTGAACTATCATGTGTTGTTTAGTTCAAATATCCCTCGCTCCCTTTTCTTCTTTCAAAGAGGTTTTAAAATGTTTACGCCTTTCAAACATTTAAGAATTTTAGAATTCAGTGTAAGATTTTCCCTAATAATATATATATTATATATTATATATTAGGGCCTTAATTAAGTGGTGCAAGTTAACTAGGTTTATTAAGTGGTTTGGTTGGACTAAACAACTAGCAGTTGTATTCAACCAGACTCTGTGCCTATATAAATCTGTATTGATGGGATACAGGATGGGCATTATATAGCACATACAGTTCACGGTACTCATACTGCTCAGAAAATACCAGTACACCATCTAGGGTTCTGAGTCAAGTATGAGACAAATATGGCTGACGGTCTACCGTTCATGAGGCATTGCATCAACTGTGGCTGGAGATCAATACGGCTTCCGCTTCCGCTACTACGAATCAGGTTTCTCGTATACTATTCTATTTAGTTAGATTATTTATATCTAACAGTTGGTATCAGAGCCTTTATAATCTCTGTCCGGTTGATTGTTTTACCTAAAACAATATAGATTTAATTCATATACATTGAGTTTTCGTATATGTTTTAATTCTTTAAACTATACACGAAAATTATATCTATTCGGTCTGGATATAATTGTATAATTTGACGTGTATGGTTTTGAGTGAATTAATTACAATGGATTTTCCGGCGAGCTTTTCCGGTTTCCATGGTGACGCTATTGAACCGAGCGTGGGCGTCGCGACCTGGTTTCCAAAACGACGGCGGCGATGTTGGTGGCTGCGACTAGGAGAGTCGGCGGAGGTGGCCGGGCCGCCGCTGCTGCTTCTTGCTTCTCTCGTCGGCGCCGTAAGGTAAGGGGTTTTAGTTTTTGAGTGATTAAAAGATGAAGATGATGATGGAATAAAGGTTTGGGTCGGGTCAGGCTCATTTGGGTCAGACCTGATCCAACAAAATCTTGGGCCTGTTATGGTATTTTGGGCTCAATTCAATTTATTATTATTTTTTTTTTCCTTCATCATATTTGGCCTTCCTCTCAATTTAAACCCTCCTTAATTCATTATTAAATTATCATTCCTTTTAGGCAAATATTAAGTTTTAAATTTGCTAGTTGAATTTTAATTTAATATTGAGGTTTATATTAAATTGCCTAAAGTATTGCAATTTATTTAAGGTTATATGTGTTAATAATATATTTTTTAATAATAATTATAGCTCCCTTTGGGTTTATATAACATGGTTATTCAGTTCTCATTATTACTAACTACCATATTTTATTAATGGTATTTATCGTTGGTAATAATATTAAGTTTGGTCTATTTCAGTAGCAGATCATTTTTCATCCATGTTATAGCTCACTTGGACCATTAAGAATTATAGGTCTAATTTGAGCATATAAGTGCTATAATTATTGTTTTGGCCTGGTTTTGAGCCATAAAGGATTTAAGAATTTAATTATTATTTTGGCCATTAAGAATTACAACTATTGTTTACGTTGGTTATGGTTTTCAATTTATCAATAGTTTTCAGGGCCTTAATAATAATATTAATTCTTTAATTTTAAAGTATTATAATAGTCATGTTAATTATTATGTGGTAAATTGAGATTAGTATATGGCATCCCTTAATTACAGTTTTGCCATTTTTTTAGTTATTGTTAATTATTAATTGGCATTATTAATTACTGTTATCAAGTTTAGGGGCTAATCTCATTTATTACCTTTCATAATAATTATTGTTTCATGGTAATCTGCCATATTTGGTACATTGGTAAGATTATCCATGACACTCTGTTTTATTACATGACTATTAATGTTTTACATACCAACAAATCTTTTACATACCATTGGACGCTGCATTGAGGTTACTAACACCAACAATGAAGATGGGGAGAATTATGAAGTTTTTTTTCTCTTATGGATCGTCATCGTTGCTAGCGCAATGGGAAGATGCGGTTTGCATCATTAAGGTATGTCATTAATTATCTTTTATTATTAATTGGTAATTAATGCTACAACTACAGTTAACCGCTAAACTACAGTTAACCGCTAATTTGGACTAGTCACATATTTTATCTTTACAAATATGAAAACATTAAGAAGGTGTATTACCATAATTTGGTTGTCATTGTTAAATGTTAATGGTGATTATAATGTTACCTATTACCATTCAATATTTTAATTAATGATACCATTAATATTAATATGGTATTCAGTTATGACTCCTGAATTGTTTCCAATTAAGTTCATGTGACAATGTTTCAGTTAAGAAAATATTATGGATATTATCATTTTCTTGACATTAATGTTTTTCGGACTTAATTTTATCAAGTTTTCAAAATTATATCCGAAAATGTCTCTAAAGTTAGCGGTTATAACCATTGTTTTTCCTCATCTAGTCTCCATTTAATAATATTATTATGGCTATTTTATTGCTTTTTTGGATTATTTGCAATTTTGCCATTAATGATAATAATATTATTAATTGAGTTATGAAGAGTGTTTTTTGAATCAATTCAGTAATTTTGGAAAAACATATTTGCTAGGCAATTGACTATTGCCATTTATACCATAATTCATTTAGTTTTCGAATTATGATTTTAGTTCTTTCTGCCCATATTTGGCTAGTATGAATAATGAATATTTGGTATAAATTCATATCCTCTAGTTGATTCATACTCTTCAGATAGTTTTATGCATTCAATCACATTAAACGCATAATATTAAGTTTAATTATGCAATTTGGATTTGTGAGATTTTATTTTACAAATGACAATATTTATTTATTTTTTTTATTAATAGATATTGTTGGAATTTGTAAATTCGGTCTATTTCTCATAAATTAAGTGTGATGCATTAAGACATTTTGTCATGGGCTTAAAGTTTAAAAATTTCAAAGTATACATTCATTAATTTGGGTCCTTTTGGATTGGACTCATTAGAGTTTGAATATTAAGTTTATACTTTGGAAGCTCATATTAAAATTGCATTAAGTTACGCAATTTGTTTAGAATATATGAGTTTAATGCTTAATTTTATGCATATTAATTTGTCCACTGCATAATATTCTGGTTTTAAATTATGCAATTTTATTATTATGCCTTCAGTAATGCATAAATTTATGTTGGAAATATATTAGTTCCTTATTAAGTTGGACTTATGCATAAACTTTAGTTACGGTAGTGCCTGAATTTCAGCACATTCGGACCGTTAATTTAGTTCACCATTTTTTTTTAAAGATTTATTCATAAGTGAACTATTAAATTTCGGATTATACCCTACAGTTTTGTTTATACCCCAAACAGTTATACATTTTGTGTATATGAATCAGGGAGGCATACTAGTTTTATGGCCATGACTTAAGAACATCTTGGCCAGTAGTCTCCTTAAACTGATATTATCTAAAGAGTTGGTCTTTAGTGAGGTTTTGTTTTACAAACTTTCCTGGGGTATATACATTTGGAATCTCCCATCATGATTTAGTATAATCTGTCAAAATTTTAAGTATTCCTTGCAAATGTGATTTGATTTCGGTTCATTAAAGAATAGCTATAGCATCTTTAATTTACTGAAGTCTTAAAGTTTCAATCTTGGTTACTTAAAGAATAACTACAGCTTATTCAATTTCCAAAGATTATTAAGTTATGATATTATAATTTTAATTTGGTTGGGGAGTAGCCACAGCATCCTTAATCAGATTAAATTATATATATCTTTATCTTGATCACATAAAGATTACGCAAGGAATTGATAAATGTCTAGTGATCTTATAATTTTAATTTGGTTGGGGAGTAGCCACAGCATCCTTAATCAGTTAAAATTATATATTAAGCAGTTTATCCTGATCACATAAAGTTTTAGACATATAAGTTGTGATTAATTGTATCTAATATGATGGAATTTAGCCCACAGGCAATTTCGTTATATTTGTATAATTAATTAGGATGAAATACTATACTACGATCATAATTTAGCCCACAGGCAATTATGTATCGGAATGTAGTTAGTAGTTTTATCAGTGATGATAGAAGTAAATCAATTTATTTACTTTATGGCTATTTGTAAATAATTTCTAATTCTATCATGAAGATTAATTTTATGATGTAAACTTGGGATCATATTTCTTGAAGTGCCCACAAGGGTTAAGGAAAAGGAACTTGATTTCTTTTAAGTTTTTTTTTATCATAATGGTTGTAATGAATCTTATTGAATTAAAACTTTAGCCCACAGGCAAGTTTTATGTCACTTGATTCTTCAACTCATTTGATAAATTGTTTCATCATAAATGAAAATTTTCAGTTGGATCTAATTGAGTAAGACTTTAGCCCACAGGCAAGTTTTATGTCACTTGATTCTTCAACTCATTTGATAAATTGTTTCATCATAAATGAAAATTTTCAGTTGGATCTAATTGAGTAAGACTTTAGCCCACAGGCAAGTTTATGTCTCTAGATTCTTCTGACTATTTGATAATTGAGATAAACCATTATCATAAAGGGTTTCTTAATTGGATTTAATAGAATTAAAACTTCAGCCCACAGGCAAGTTTTTATGTCAATAAATCCCTAAACCCAGATAATGATTTTATCACAATTTCTTAGAATTTATAAATTTAGTTCAATTATAAATTCTAAGTTTCATGGTTTGCATTGGCAAAACATGTATTCAGTTACTTCCCAAAATTTAGCCACTTTTATTAATTATTCCACGAAAGTTTACTTGGTTCTTTGGTCTAACTATAGTAAGTTACGTGATATGATATACTTCTTTTGGATTCCAAAAATAAAATGTATCTTTTAAGCCAAATTCAAACTTGGTTTTGGAAGGTGTATTTTTTGTTTTTTAGTATATCCAACTATGGTGGGGAATTTTATCTTCATTATTTAGTTGGACTTTTATTGGAACCAAATATTGATTATTCAGTATGCCCAACTAATGGTGGGGAACTATATCCTCATTTATTAGTTGGTCAAATCAATTATGAGTATGTATATCATTAATTTTGCTAAAGAACAGTGGGAGTGATCATTAAGAAAAAGATCATTAAGATACTCCACTAAAGATTATGGATTTAACTATTGTCTTCATACTTCCCAATGCAAATTGGATTGTATGTCAAACAATAAGTAGTCCAAAAGATTCCACAAGTATTAATCTTGAATTTGTTCATATAAATTCATAAGTTCAAATTATTGGACATCTGGTTGTGCAGCATATATATGAAAATGTTGTACCAATATTAATGAATTTATTAGAACAAAATCATCTAACTTGTGGTGCACTGTCATTCTTTAGCATTTAAGAGTCTTTAGTTTCTTCAAAATTGATCCTGGGCCATTTTGGTATTTAAGGCTCAAGACAATTTTGCGAGACATAAAAGTAAGACTCATAAATATTCAGTTAAAGTGGATATTGTGATTATTTGGGAAGTTATGGTGTATGTTAACATTCCAAATTTATGGACTTAGAGGTTTTGGTTTGTTCTCTAAGTTATTGGAATGATTCTGTGACTTAACTATCTTTTGGCTATTTTAATGAGTGGGAGTGACAGACGTGTCAACTCTGAGCTCTTAGCTGTTAGAGGTAGTGTTCAAGTTTAGAAGTCACGGAATACAGTTAGCATTATGCTAACATTAAGAGATCTCTATTTGAGGCATGCTTTTAAGGATTTTAGAGATCATACAGTGTACTCTTTTGTACAAATATTTGGATGGTTATAATATATTTTGAGAAACATCTCTTAAGTTATACCGAGAATAAACATTGGGTTTGTTCATGAGGGGCCTAAGTTAGAGAATTGAAATGCATGTGACCATAATGGATATTACTCTGCAAAATAGAGTACTTATCACTATGATTCGTGTGTTTTGTTCTTTGATGAGGGTTGTGCTAGTACTTGCACCAAGTGGGAGAATGTAAGATTTTCCCTAATAATATATATATTATATATTATATATTAGGGCCTTAATTAAGTGGTGCAAGTTAACTAGGTTTATTAAGTGGTTTGGTTGGACTAAACAACTAGCAGTTGTATTCAACCAGACTCTGTGCCTATATAAATCTGTATTGATGGGATACAAGATGGGCATTATATAGCACATACAGTTCACGGTACTCATACTGCTCAGAAAATACCAGTACACCATCTAGGGTTCTGAGTCAAGTATGAGACAAATATGGCTGACGGTCTACCGTTCATGAGGCATTGCATCAACTGTGGCTGGAGATCAATACGGCTTCCGCTTCCGCTACTACGAATCAGGTTTCTCGTATACTATTCTATTTAGTTAGATTATTTATATCTAACATTCAGTCCATCTCTAATACTCAAAAGAGTGCCATTGCCCTTAGGGAATTTAATATTTTTAAGATATCTATCAGTACCACAATGGTTTGAGTGTCTTGATGATGTAGTATCAACTAATTCGAATTTGCAAACGATTATTGTTTCTGGCATTGGTGAATCAAAAGTTGTAGCACCTACCCTTCATTTGTCATCCAAAATTTGGGAACATTGGTTTGTGCGATGCAAATTCATTTAAGGCATCTCAAACAAGGCTCCAGGTTTTTGTTGTCAACTAAGTTGGAGCAATGTCCTCCTTCTCTTATCACTTCTGCCAAGTGGATTCAACAAGAGAGAATGCGCAATAAACTTCCGGTATTTGACGTCATTGTCGACTGTATGTGAAGTTCTTTGATGAGAATGCGCATTGTATATGAGAATGCGCAATAAACTTCCGAGAATGCGCAATAAACTCCCGGTATCCGGTGGCTGTCCTCGCCGGACAGCCACCGGCTGTTAAGTTTTATTTTATTTTTATTTATTTAAATATTTTATTTATTTTTTCATTTTTAATAATTTAATAAATAAAAAGTTTTTTTAAAAAAATAAAAATAAAAGTGATACGTGTCGAAATGTGAAAGACTTAACATGTTATACAGGTTTTTTTGGACTCAATTGCACTATTTTACAGGTTTACGGGATGTGAATGAAGCTTTTTTTTTTTAGGGGGACCTAATTGCACTATCCAAATGACTTAGGGGCCAATTTGTACCGGTGAAGTTTGTAAATGTAACATTATTCATACTACAAACAACAATACTATATTCCCCAACAAAAGCCACTATATTATAATCCTTTGGGTTATTATTTTATTCAATATTTCTATTTAATATTACGTAAATTGTTATTAATATTGAAAATTATATCTAATTATATAGGTAATTTTATTTGTTTGTTATTTGGTATTCAGATCAATATGATGCAAATGATTTATAAATAATTATCGGTTAACATCTACGAAATCTGCAGCGAATATCGACGATTACAAAAAGTAAATAATAAAAATAATATCTAATAAACTTAAATCTTATGCCTAATATAAATAATTAAGAATAATACGAAAAATATTTATGTGACAACTGAATTGATCTAATAGTAATAAATTACTAATTAATTTTATTTCAAAATAATTTTGCATTATTGAGTCATATTATAATTGGATATATAGAAACATCTATCATGCGTCCATGCCATGTCTATTAACATTGTAACCCTTTATACTTACACTACCCCAAATAAATAATAAAGGCATTAAGTTATACAAATCCAATGACTTTCTAAGTTTTAAGAATTCATTATATCATAGATCAGGGTCCGTGCACTGTTGAGTCTGGTACATGTGTATATATCTTATGTTCTGAATTTTTGTGTTTTGTATTATGAAAATGAATTTTGTACTCAAAACACATTATTAATTGTGTCATTGTGTTATAAATTTCTGTGTCTTGTATTGTGAAAGAACACAAATTATGTATCTAAATCAAATTTTAAAAATAAATGAATATAGAACATCGCTTTCTTGCCGTATTTGCCTTGACAATCACGGCAGAGAAGGCGACGAACACATAGCTCCTTGTCGCTGTAAAGGCTCGCAAGAGTTCGTCCACAGGGAATGCTTAGACCACTGGAGATCTGTCCGAGTGAGCAAAAATATTGTTGTTATAAGCAAGCATTATATTATATCTCCAAACCTAAGACAATCTGAATTTGGGCAAAAAAGGTTAGTCATGTTATACAATTGAGTTTAGTATTATGATTTAATTTGTTCATGTTGTGTTATATATATCAATAATACCTAAACCCAATTTCAGGATGTTTGGTGAAATCTATGATTTGGAAAAATTCACTGCAAACCTAGATGAGAAAGTGACACAGGCTATGGATTCACAATTTGCAAAAATATATATCGTCTAATCAAAGGGTAACGACTACATTGCCTGCCTAACATCGTTTAATAGACATATTTGATGCTTTAAGTTACTCTGTTCGATTTGGGGGACAAATACAAGACTTCTCCAATGAGGGTTACATATATGGAAAGAATGATCGTCGTTGGATGATTGCTGGAGATAATATCTAGTTCCTGGGAAGAGGGCCCTTAGTGATGCAAATCTCAACCAACAAGTTCTTAATACTGTCAGCCTTTACAGTGCTGCCGATTCTAGCTTAACAAAAGATTAAATTGGGTAAAAATTACATAGTTGAAGACTTAATTGTGTTAGAATGGTAGTCGATGACCAAATTAGTAATTATGGAATAGTCAAAGAACCATTTTGATTATTAACTCTTTAGAAAAATTCACTGCAAGCCTAGATGAGAAAGTGACACAACGGTTGTTGTGCCATGGATCAGGTGGACCTGGGTCTATGTTTACAATTTTAGAACTCTATGTTCACAATTTTAGAATTCAAATATTCATAATTTTAGAATTCTATATTAACAATTACAAAACTCTATATCCACAATTTCATAACTCTATATTCAATATTATAACACAATTTTTGAATCTATATAACAAAATTGTGAATATAGAGTTCAAAATTTATGAATATTGAATAATGTAATTTTGTATATTAAGATCTAAAATTGTGAATATAGACTTCTAAAAATTGTGGACACGATACTATCTTTTTGTTGTAAACAATTTTGATATTTAAATATATTTTCATTTTGAACTTAGTGTGTACATTATTTTGTAAATGAAATAGAATGTATTGACAATCGATAAAACAAAAATATAGTAAGATCAAAATAATATATATATATATATATATATATATATATATATATATATATATATATATATATATATATTGATTTTCCTGCCAACAGTTGGAAGGAAACCAACATATTGCACTAGGGGAATTTCCGACCAACATGTGGTTGGTATTTCTGTCCAACAGGTCAAAGTCGGATGGAAATTCCCATTCTAAAAATGGTGGGTTACCATCCGGAATTTCCGTCCAATTTTGACCTGTTGGACGGAAATTCCGTCCAATATTAGATGTTAGATGGAATTACCGATATTCGTTTTTCCGGATCCTCATTTTAGTCGGAATACTGGTCGGAAACCCGTTTTTCGTCCAATAACTCTCGTTTTTTGTCCAATTTTCATTGAACGGAAATTGCGAGTTTTCCAGCAGTGGTTTATCCATGCTCTACTTGAAATGTAAATTTTGGTCCAGAATATAATTTGCTAAAGTTAACACTTTATACTTGGTGCCAACCCAGAGTAAATGGTAAACATATTGAGTTTTGAGATAGTTACCCAGATACAAATTTAATTACTATTCAAAACTTTGACTTTACAGAAAATTATATCATGGACCAGGGTCTATCTTGCATTATGAATCATGATCCAAAAATAACTATCAGATTATGTATTTGGTGACACACTCTGTTTGTTATTTGGTATTCAGATCAATATGATACAAATGATTTATAAAAAACTTATCATTTAATATCTAAAAAATCTGGAGCGAATATGAACGATTAAAAAAAGTAAATAATAAAATAATATCTAATAAACTTAAATCTTATGCCTAATATAAATAAAGAATAATACGAAAAATATTTATGTGACTACTGAATTGATCTAATTGTAATAAATTACGGGAGTTCGATCCCCCTGTATGGAGAAACTAATATGACCAGCACTTTGCCCTTAATTGGGCCGGCCCGGTGCGAGCGGAGATTAGTCTGAGTATGGTACGGGCTTAAAGGTGCCTCCTGTTAGAAGGGCCTGCTTAGGACACCTCGTGGACCTTCCAAAAAAAAAATTGTAATAAATTACTAATTAATTTTTTTCCAAAATAATTTTGCATTATTGAGTCATATAATTGGATAGAAACATCTGCCATGCCATGTGTATTAACATGTTAACCCTTTATACTTATTCTACCCCAAATAAATAATAAAGGCATTAAGTTATACAAATCCAATGACTTTTCAACGTTTTAACTCACTTTTAAGAATTCATTATACCATGGATTGGGACTCACAGTGTACTTTGGATCTTTGTGTATGTATATATGTCTTATGTTTTGAGTTTTTTGTATTTTATGTTATGAAATTCTATATATACACATGAAGAGTATGAACTTGAAACTCATTATTAATTGTATTGTGTTATAAACTTATGTGTTTTGTGTTGTAATGTCCGAACACAAATTATATATCATATCAAATATGAAAATTAAGTAAATTAATTTATATAACATGTGTATGTATTTTGTGTTGTGATTTTCTATATCTTATTTTTATGAAATTTTGTGCGAGTATGAATTTTATACATGTCCTTTTGATCCAGGGTCCATAATACTATGTGGACATGGTCTATGATATAAATTGCCGACTTGAAGACGCTATTTTGCGGATCACACCGTATTTAATTAACCTTTTCCTAGAATAGACATACAAAAATTTATGCAAAGAAATATGGACTTCCTTATCTCATCTCTTCCTTAACAACCAAACCGCCCACGGCTTCTACCACCGCTACTGAAACCTAGCGGTGCAATTTCTTGGTTTCTTTAACGCATGAAGCCAAGGAAGCCAAGTCTAAACCTAACAAATCTTTAATACACTATCTAAAAATAAACATATATAGTAAATTAGAAAATGAACTTAGTATACTACAAATGAACATTTATCAATTGTCTACCTTATAATGTAAACTATGGTCTGAAATATAATTTACAAAAATGATCTCTTTGGCAAAATTTTATGTGAGACCATTGGGTCAAGATGAAATATATATAATACATATTTTTGAAATCTAATACTTAGGAATAAAATGTTTATTACTTAAATGTAATACTTTTACATTTTAAAAGTATTACATTTTCTTTTATAAGTAACAAACACTTACCAACATTACTTATAAAGGAAATTGTAATACTTTTGAAGAAAAAGTAAAATTTTTAGATCAAAATTTAAAAGTATTACATTTCCCCTCATAAGTAACAAGCATTTTATTCCTAATTAATATTACATTTTTCACTATAAATATTACATTTTTCACTATAAATATTACATTTTCATATTGACCCAACGGCCAATTTTTCAGTGGACCATGTTCTGTGTAGCAACGTGGATCATAGCAGCGTGGTCCATAAGTATGTATAATTTTAAGTACACTTCAGTTTTATTTGACAATATTATTATGCTTTTTAGTTTCATATTGCCTCCAAACTAGTTTCATTATAGCAATACTAATGTATCATTTTAATTCTACTACAATTTGATTCGACAGGCATGGTCCATATAGTGATGTTTGGACCATGATCCACTGTATAACAATTGTCTCACGGATCTTTCAACAAGTGTGACCCTAATTCTTTATACCTAGAGTAAACGATAAACATATTGAGTTTGTCTTAGTTGTACGTGTTACGAGACCTATTGACACGTATAGTAGGCTTTCCCTAAAATAGATATACCAAAACCAAAGTTTATGTAAAGAAATATGGATTTCCTCAACAACCTGCCCACGGCTTCCACCACCGCTTCTGAAAACTAGCGGTGCATGCAATTGCTTTTTTTTTTTTTTTTTTTTTTTTAGAAAAAAAGAAATTTTATTAAAAAATTATTCTCGGGGTAAAAAAACCCCGCCAGTCGTACAAGAGAAATGTGAGAACAGAGGGTGGTAAGGAGTTGAGGGTGAAAAAAAGAGAGGGAGCTAGCAGAGAGCAACCAAAGTTAGCTAAAGAGTCTGCAACCATGTTTGTTTCTCGATAGGAGTGAGCGACTGAAGCTGACCAAGAAGAGAGCAATTGACGGATATTGGTAACAGATTGACGGACCTTCCATGGAATCGGAGCATCATTATGAAGGATAAGATGGACTAGAACCGATGAATCAATCTCAATGAGAGTTGGTTTTCGTGCAACCAAATCACACCATCTCATGGCGAAGTCGAGAGCAAGTGCTTCGGCTTCCAGCGCAGAAGTAGCTGAAAGGGGAAAGGATAAAGCAGCAACAATGGCACCATTAGAGTTGCGAAGGACAGCGCCACCTCCACATGAGACCGAGGAGAAGGCGGCATCGGAGTTGAGCTTCAATCTGCCAGAGGGAGGGTGATGCCATTTAATCCAGAGAGTCCTCTTTGGTTTTGGTGCAGTGAAAAAAGCCACCAAGCCAACGTCAATAAGTCTTCGGTCAGAGGATTTAGTGGACTGAAAGGGATGAGCAATGGAGAGATCAAAGCATTCCTTTTTCACTTCTTGAATAATTCTATCATGGGAGAAACGTCCCCCATCATGAATCAAAGTATTATATTTCTTCCATAAGATCCATNAAAAGGGGGAGGGTGGCGGGGTATGTTCATCGAGAGGGTCTGTTCAGAATTTTGGTGGTTGGGTTGAGAAGTTTGTGCTTGAATATGTTTGTGGCACTCGGCTTTCATATGGCCAAATTTTTTGCAATCAAGACAATAATCTGGAATGAATTCATAAATAATAGGTTGGGAAAAACCTCCGTAGGATCCATTATTTATCCAGATTAGATCTGGCCTTTGTTTTGAGACATCCAGCTCCACGCAGATCCTTGCAACAGAGGGGCGGTTGTGAGACAGAGTAGACGAATCAACTTTAAGAGGTTTGCCTATCAGATTTGCAATGGAGAAAACTGCTCTTTTATCTTGGAGATGAGCAGGGAGACCTTCTAAAGCAATCCAGACGGGGACGATTGGGGATTCGACATCAGGGCGGAAATCCGGCGACCATTTGAAGACTTTCATTAGGAAACCATTGATCATCCAAGATTTGCGAAGCCAACATCTTTGGAAGTCTTCTTCTCGGTCGAAGTTAAGAAGGAGGTGTTTCTGATCTATGAGACCAATCGTGTAGACTCCTCCAAAACCTATAGTTTCAAAAGCTTTGCGGAAAACTGCAATGGATGGTCGACCTTGGGGAAATTTTCCAATCAGAGCAAATTTGTAGCGAAGAGCAAAAAGCTCGACTTCTGCATCCGAAAAAGAGATTGCTGGGAGACCTTTGAATCTCTCTGTAGGCTTGATTGTGAAAGGATCAGTGGAGTTGATGGAGAGAATATCAGCGAAAGATTTGGCCAGGGTGGGGGTTGGGATGATCCCCTGCGGCGCTGCCATGGAGGGATGCAGCACGCATGCAATTGCTTTAACGCATGAAGCTAAGGAAGACAATTCAATTCATAAACATATTTCTCCATTCTAAACCTGGGAAAAAGACAAACAGCAACAACGTCACCCCCCACGCCAACCAAGATGCCTTCTACTACGTGTTTGTTTAGCCAACTCCTATCCATCTTCAAAACCCAACACTCTCACCCTCATTGCCACAAATCCATCCACCAACAGACTACACATCCTCACCTTAAAATTTTCTTTTAATTTCCTTTTCCTCTTTGTAAGAAGTGGCAGAAATCCCAAGTAGCAGCAACAGCTCCAACACCTAAGACAATCTGAATCTGGGCAAAAAAAGGCTAGTCACGTTATACAATTGAGTTTACTATTATTATTTAATTTGTTCATGTTGTGTTATATATATCAATATTACCTAAACCTAATTTCAGGATGTTTGGAGAAATCTATGATTTGGAAAAAAATTCACTGCAAGCCTAGATGAGAAAGTGGCACAGCGGTTGTTATGTCATGGACACGGGTGCACCTTGCCCCAGGTCCATGTTCACAATTTTAGAACTCTATGTTCACAATTTTAGAATGAATCCATATGGATGTTTGGGTACGTTTGACACCCTGATGTTGAGGCCAGAGTTGCAAGAATCCATAGACTCCATGATTGGAACACTGAAAAGCCTCAACCCCAATAATTCAGAAGGACAATTTGTTGCAGTGGAAACCATGCCACAAAGTAGCGACTCATGTCCTCTTGACAACAACGCAACTGGAATCAAACATTGCTTTGATGCAAAGGAGATAGCCCATTTTCTAAAGAAGATTGGTTTTGAAAATGAAACGAGTTCTTTTTCAAAATGGTCTCTCAACTATTGGTCATTCTCACTTTTGCATTTTGACTTCTAATTGCACCCAGTGTGGTCCCTTAGACTTTTAAAAAGTTTCCCAATGTGGTTCTCCGTTAAATTTTTCGGTCAACCCAACGTTAAAATGAGGGCTTTCGGTCAGTTCACAATGTTGGCCCCATTATAGCTTGGACTTGCCCACTGGAGATGCGGAATGCTGAATCCCTAATCTTTCTCTGTTCTATATCATACCAAAGAGGCTGTTGACCATTTACTACCATAAACACTTCCCTGCCACTCTTGGAGAATGCTAATGGCGTCACAAACTCAAGAGGTTTGCCGCTCAATCGAATTTTCCTCCAAGAATTCGATTTCACACTATAAACTTTGGCTTCACTCTGACATTCATGGGACTGGAAGATTCTCAGCACCTTATAATCATCACCCACTTTATCATACCCAAACCCAAACACCAAGCACCGTGCCAGATACAAATGGCCGATTCCCACAAGTTTTCAAACTCCGGGAAGGGAAAACGGAGGTATATTTCTGGGTTGTTGGGTTCTACAACACCATCCCATCTTCATCGCTAGTGGTATCCAAGCACAACAGTCCGTGGCAAGACCCTAGAATGTCAGTTCCAAACGCCAAGCGCTTGTAGTGCAGGTCAAGCGCCATATATACGGTTGTGTTTGTCTGTTCGAGCTCATCAAAGTCTGCAACGTAAACGTAAACACGATTGCTGGAAAAATGCTATGGACTCAGAAATTAAAGCTCTTCAAGAAAATGCAACTTGGGAGCTAGTTGATTTGCCTCCCGGGAAAACCCCTATTGGTTGTAAGTGGGTTTACAAAGTTAAACTCAAGGCGGATGGCTCGGTTGAAAGATACAAAGCAAGGCTCGTAGCCAAAGGTTACACACAGCAGCTCGGGATTGACTACATTGAGACGTTTTCACCCGTAGCTCGTATCACCACCATTCGAACACTTTTGGCAGTGGCTGCCTCTCAAGCTTGGCACATTCATCAACTGGATATCAATAATGCCTTCCTTCATGGTGACTTAGACGAAGAAGTGTACATGGTATTGCCTCCCGGTTTTAAAGGAGAAAGGCCGAATCAAGTATGTAGACTGCTACGGTCTTTATATGGTTTGAAACAGGCCAGCCGCCAATGGAATGCCAAACTATGCTCTGCTCTTACACACATGGATTTCACTCAATCACAAGCAGATCCTTCACTATTTACTAAAGGTGATGGTCCAAATTTTGTGGCTCTTCTTGTCTACGTCGACGACATAATAGTTGCAAGCCCAAACATGAAGTTGATTCAAGAACTAAAGGAATTTCTCGACAGTACTTTCAAAATTAAGGATCTGGGAAATCTTGGGTATTTTCTAGGCATTGAAGCACACATGAGCAGTTCGGGATTAAATCTCTGTCAGCGAAAATTCGCTTTGGATATTCTAAACGAAGCTGGTTTTCTTCATTCTAAACCAGTAAGTTCACCCATGGTCCCTGCTCATCGTCTGGACAAAGATGGTGGGGAAATCTTAAGTGACGCCGGAAACTATAGACGATTGGTAGGTCGTTTGCTCTACCTAACAGCAACACGACCAGAAATCTCCTATGCAGTACAACAACTAAGCCAGTTCGTCGATTGCCCCACTAGTGAACACTTATCGGCTGCACATCGCGTATTGCGATACATTAAGGCCGCTCCCGGACAGGGCATCTTTTATCCGAAGAATGGCAACATGCAGCTAAACGTTTTTTCCGATTCAGACTGGGCTACATGCGCAATCACCCGCAAATCTATAACTGGGTTTTGTGTCTTCTTAGGTTCAGCCCTCATCTCTTGGAGATCGAAGAAGCAGGGTACAATCTCCCGTTCCTCCTCTGAGGCGGAATATCGAGCCCTTGCTACGACAGTGTGTGAAGTGCAATGGCTCAACTACCTTCTCAATGATCTACAAGTGAAGCCTGACAGACCTGCAACTTTCTTTTGTGACAGTAAATCAGCGATAGCCATCGCTGAGAATTGTGTCTTCCACGAGCGAACAAAGCATATTGAAATCGACTGCCACGTCGTTCGGGAAAAGGTGGCACAAGGCTTAGTCAAGCTACTATCCGTCCCCTCTTCTAGACAAGTAGCAGATGGTTTCACGAAGGCTTTATCCACTGCTCAGTTTCTTCAGTTCGTTTCTAAGCTGGGAGTTCAGAATCTACACTCTCCAGCTTACAGGGGGTATTAGAGCTTATAGAAGAAGGGTAGTAATGTAATAGCACTTACCATTTCAGTTGTAACAGTCTTTCCCGCTCATATCCAGTGTATATATGCTTGCGTCTTCTCCATTGTAACAGAACAAGAAAGAACCCCCTTCTATCCATTGAATAACAGCATTCTGTTTTCCCTTCTTTTCTCACTCAATAGAGGGCTCGATTCATATGCAATTTGATGAAATCCGAGCTGTCTATTATCTCACGCCATGATTTGATACACACCTTAAGCGTAGCAGAGGCCGTACCGTGCCGGTTTAATGGGGCCAACATTGTGAACTGACCGAAATGTTCTCACTTTTAACGCTGGGTCTACAGCAGTGAGCGTGAATGCGGGATTTGTTTTTCTATATTTTCTCAACCTATTGAAGCACAAAGAGAGAATCTTTTCCCGAGTCATTTGTATGCCTTTTGGGAATGTTGCTCACCATTGTATATATTTTAATCTTTCACCGAGTGAGATAAATTATTTCTTCATTGTTTTAACCTTATTTTACAGTACAACTATTGAATATACCAACTCATCATATGGTTTCCTTATTTCTGGATTATAGCAGTGAGTTGTTTCCTTTGACAACGTAACCTCTTAATGTGTAGTAAATAGAATGATTGTGATCGAGAAAGAAGCAAAAGCCAACATCACCCACCACCTATGGTGATGTTGCATTATGGATCCTAGTCCAAAAATAACTTTCAGATTATGTGTTTGGTGACACACTCTGTTTGTTATTTGGTATTCAGATCAGTATGATACAAATGATTTATAAATAAATATCATTTAATATCTAAAAAATCTGCAGCGAATATGAACGATTAAAAAAAGTAAATAATAAAAATCTACTATACTAATAAGAGCCAAAGAGACTTAGGCCTAAAATGGGTAGAAAAAATGGCGGTCAAATTATTTAATCAAATGGATGGTTCAGATGAATCATTTAATCAAATAGATGGTTAAGATAATTCAGATTAATATTATTAATAGAGATTACCTAATTTAACCTTACTTTTATGATTATCCGTTAAGTTTTCCGTTAAATATTCTCTTCTCCGTTAATATTCCGTTAACTTTTAACTTACCCATTAATTTCTATAAGAAAGATCTTAGGTTCGAACCTCATCTCAATCAAATTTGACATAATTAAGTTTCTCACTCTATTTACTCTTATTAAATTAAATAAATTAGTAGCTACAACAAAAAAATGATACATATATATTTCTTTAATTCAGAATTATGTCTACAATACTTTTATTTGAAAAAAATATTCATTATCAAAAAATTAAATTAAATAAGAGAAATAATTTCATTAGTTATATTGTCTTTATTTTCTCTCATGCAAACACGGCTGGAAATCACGGAATTTCCGACCTCATTTCCGACCACCCAAAAAAATGGTCACAAAGAGGTGATTTTTTCACTTTTCCGTCGAAGAGTTATGGTGGTCGGACTTTCCGACCACTTATGAAAGGTGGTCGGAATATTTTCGCCAAACTTAATTTTTAAAAATTAGAGTGTATTTCCAACCACCCTGGTGGTCGGAATTTCCGACTACTAAGTAAAGGTGGTCGAAAATGTTTTTGACAAGTTTTAATTGTTTAAACATATTTTTTTTCCGGCCATCTTGGTGGTCGGTATTTCCGACCACTTGTGAAAAGTGGTCGGAACTGTTTTTTTTTAATTATTTTTATATTTTTATATTTTAACTTGCATTTCTTCAGCCGACCACGATGCAAAGAGTTTAATAGTCGTATGTTGATATGTTTTGATGTTCAATATAAACAAACAAATTAACATAGGGTAACAACCATTTCACCATTCTTCTTGTGAAAAATAATACTATGCCGCCCTTTCCATATACATGAACTCATTTTTCAAATTTAAAGATTGTTTACATTCAAATTTATCAATTGATATTCATTACATTGTTCATTATCTTATTTTTACAATATCTTATAATTAAATATCAAAGTTATAGTACAAAATAATGTTATATATTTATTTACCAAGTATTTTATTAATACTATGAAAAAAAAATTTTAAAATAATTTGAAGCTAATTATATTAACTACTTGGGGATTGGTTGACAAAGAGAGTAATAACCCAACAAATTGAAGCGGAATCGCTCTATTTTACTCTTATTGAATTAAATAAATTAGTAGTTACACCAAAAAATGATACTTATGTATTTCTTTAATACCATGAAAAAAAATAAAAAAGAATAATTTGAAACCAATCATATTAACTACTTGAGGGATTTGTTGACAATGAAAGTACTCAAATGAAAGTAATCTTTTTTCTTAAACTATGGATTCCTTTATCCACAATAACTCATTCAACAATAATGGTTGAACCAAATAAACCCCAAGCAGAACACCTAAAGGAACGTCCATAGCTCCTATATCATAATCCCATTGCATGACGTTGTCATCTATGCTACCAACAATAACCGAATTGCAAATAACACACCACCAACAAAAAGGAAGAGAATAAATAGTAAAGATGAAGACAATGACAATGTTACTCAAAAGAGAATTAAGAACACTTAGAAAAATTCAAATGAAAAGTAGTATTTATTTAGACTATCATTTTTAGACCAAATATTTAGACTATCGATTTTACAAGGTTGCAAACATTTATTTTAGTAATAATTATAATGAATTTTCTATATTATCTTGGATTCATGTACTTTGAGTTAGATATTTAAATAAAAAAATTCGACATTCAATTACCCATATATAAACTTCTCCTATATAATCTTGCATTGATATACTTTTAAATATTTATTTAAATATAAACATTGGGCATTAACTCATACGCGCAATGCACGTATAAAACTAGTAATATCTAATAAACTTAAATCTAATGCCGCCTAATATAAATAAAGAATAATACGAAAAATATTTATGTGACAACTGAATTGATCTAATTGTAATAAATTACTAATTAATTTTTTTCCAAAATAATTTTGCATTATTGAGTCATATAATTGGATAGAAACATCTGCCAAGCCATGTTTATTAACATGTTAACCCTGTATACTTATACTACCCCAAATAAATAATAAAGGCATTAAGTTATACAAATTCAATGACTTTTCAACGTTTTAACTCACTTTTAAGAATTCATTATACAATGGATTAGGGCTCACAGTGTATTGTAGATCTTTGTGCATGTATATATGTCTTATGTTTTGAATTTTTGTATTTTATATTATAAAATTCTATATATACACATGAAGAGTATGAACTTGAAACTCATTATTAATTGTATTGTGTTATAAACTTATGTGTTTTGTGTTGTAAAATTCTGGCGTCTGAACACTAATTATATATCAATATCAAATATGAAAATTAAGTAAATTTATATAACATTTGTATGTATTTTTTGTTGTGATTTTTTATATCTTATTTTATGAAATTGTGTTCTTGATGAGTACGAATTTTATACATGTCCTTTTGATCCAGGGTCCATAATACTATGTGAACATGGTCTATGATATAAATTGCCGACTTGAAGAGGCTATTTTGCGGATTACTTTTTCCTAGAATAGATATACAAAAATTTATGCAAAGAAATCTCATCTCTTCCTTAACAACCCAACCACCCACGGCTTCCACCACCGCTACTGGAAGCTAGTGGTGCAATTTCTTGCTTTCTTTAACGCATGAAGCCAAGGAAGCCATGTCTAAACCTAACAAATATTTAATACACTATCTAAAAATAAAATATAGTAAATTAGAAAATGAACTTCGGTATACTACAAATGAATATTTATCAATAGTCTACCTTATAATGTAAACTATGGTCTGAAATATAATTTACTAAAATGAACTCTTTGGCAAAATCTTATATGAGACCATTGGGTCAAGATGAAATATAATACTTATTTTTGAAAATCTAATACTTAGGAATAAAATGTTTATTACTTAAATGTAATACTATATTTTAAAAGTATTACATTTTTCTTCAAAAGTATTACATTTTCTTTTATAAGTAACAAACACTTGATGAAAAAGTAAAATTTTTAGATCAAAATTTAAAAGTATTACATTTCCTCTCATAAGTAACAAGCATTTTATTCCTAATTAATATTAGATTTTTCACTATAAATATTACATTTTCATATTGACCCGACCGCCAATTTTACCGTGGACCATGTTCTGTGTAGAAACGTGGATCATAGCAGCGTGGTCCATAAGTATGTATAATTTTAAGCACACTTAAGTTTCATTTGACAATATTGTTATGCTTTTTGTAGTTTCATATTGCCTCCAAACTAGTTTCATTATAGCAATACTAATGTATCATTTTAATTCTACTACAATTTGATTCAACAACCATGGTCCATATAGTGATGTTTGGACCATGATCCACTATATAACAATTGTCTCACGGATCCTTCAACCATGGTCCATATAGTAAATACTCGACAATGTATTGGATGGTCATTAGATATACTTGCAAATTCGTGTGGCTGGATAAGTTTGCGTCCACATAGTTTGGACTATGATGTGTTGTTTAGTTCAAATATCCCTCGCTCCCTTTTCTTCTTTTAAAGAGGTTTTAAAATGTTTACACCTTTCAAACATTTAAGAATTTTAGAATTCAGTCCATCTCTAATACTCAAAAGAGTGCCATTGCCCTTAGGGAATTTAGTTTTTTTAAGATATCTATCCGTACTACAATGGTTTGAAAGTCTTGATAATGTAGTATCAACTAATTCGAATTTGCAAACGATTATTGTTTCTGGCACTGGTGAATCAAAAGTTGTAGCACCTACCCTTCATTTGTCATCCAGAATTTGGGAGTTGCAACATTTAAGACATCTCGAACTTGGGGATATGTATACGGTAGACCTCCAAACATGATTAAAGAGAATTTGAAAACATTGATTTGTGCGATGCAAATTCATTCGAGGAAAGAAGTGTATTATTCCTGGTTTCCAAGCATAGGAAAACTGAAAATTCTCTACAAAGATTGCACTAGTGGATGTTGTGGAAATCCCATTATTATTCTGGAGAATTTTGAGGATTTATTGTGGCTGGAGACTCTAACAGTAATGGTTTCAATTGTTAATATAACCCTTTTAGAGCGGCTTGGTTTTCCAGTAAATTTGCAGAAGTTGAGGTTGAGTGGGACTAAATTTCCGGTGAAGGTTTTAAGGGTAATTGGGCAATTGCCGAAGCTTAAGTTGTTGAAACTAGAGAGCATCTATTGTTAAAACTTCCGGTATTTGACGTCATTGTCGACTGTATGTGAAGTTCTTTGATGTGTATGTTTTGTACGTTTTCTTTAATTCTTTTGTTTGCACAATTGTATGTTTGCATAAGCTGAAAAGTTAGTTGAAAACTAAAAAATGAAAATCTAAGTAATTAATAAGCTAATTAATTGAAAGGGAAAAATGACACTTTTTTTCCTATGTTATGTGCATATAGCACTTTTTTTCCCTGTGTTATTAATTGCAGGGAGGACAACCGGTGGCTGCCTCGTTCACAGACAGTCGTTCTAAAAAAGACAATAATTCTTAATCGGTGAAAAACTGTAAATTGATTTAAAATAATAACAGGATTGATTATTATTAATAAAGAAAAATTGCAAATTATTAATTTTTAATAATAATAATAATAATATAATCGGATAATAATAGGAGTGATTATTATTATTATTATTACGGTAAATTGAATTAAAATAATAACAGGATTGATTATTATTACATTATAAAAAGGCAATAATTCTTGATCGGTGAAAAAGGTAAATTGATTTAAAATAATAACAGAATTGATTATATTATTAGTAAAGGAAAATTGCAAATTATAATTCTTAATAATAATAATAATAATAATAATAATAATAATAGTAATAATAACCGGAGTGATTATTATTATTATTATTACGGTAAATTGATTTAAAGTATAACAGGATTGATTATTATATTATTAATAAAAGGCAAATTGAAAATTATTACGGAGTAATTCTTAATTCTTAATAATAATAATAATAATAATAATAATAATAATAATAATAACAACAACAACAACAGGAGTGATTAATCAATCAATAATCAATAATTATTAGGCAAATTGCATGCTAACGTACATTATAAAAAAGACAATAATTCTTAATAAGTGAAAAACGGTAAATTGATTTAAAATAATAACAAGATTGATTAGGCAATAATTCTTTTTTTTTAAAACCGAAACTCTTATTGATCAAAAAAAAAGGCCGAAGCCTTACAGACGCCTTAGGCCCAAAAGTGACCTAAGGCTCACAATTTCCACAAGGGCCAAAAGGCCTACAAACCACAATGGGCCGAAGCCCTAAACTACCAAAGGCAATATCTAGCCTATCAAAAGACAAGGGCCCTGTTTGGTAAATGGCTGTTAGTTGATTAGGTTAGAAAGTATGATTTGTTGATAACATTAGCTGATTGTAGAAAGTTGTTTGATATATTAGCTGTTAGTTGATAGCTGTTTGGTATAATTTCTTTTCTCAAAAAGCTAATTGAAAAGACTGCTTTGAGTAGCCTTTTGAATTTTAGAATTTTGGAGTTAAAAAAGCTTATTAACCAAACAATTAATAGTGATCAAATAAGCCAAAATTGGCTGATAGGCTGATTATTTACCAAACAGGGTCAAGGCCTAACTAGGCTGGCTAACAAATGAAATGGGCCAATGGGCCTACAAGCAAACTAGGCTCATGCCTTTACAAAATTGAAGAGGCCCATGCAGCCTATGGGCCCACTTAAATTTGAACCCATGCAGCCCAAAACAGCCTATACATCATGTCATTTCTGCCGTGATCAAAACCAAAGCCGACCCACTTGCTTTAATCCACTAAATCAGATTAGGCCCAAATATTTCAGCCCCCCAATTTCTGGGATTTAAATCATAACCATACGGCCCATCTTCCATACGGCCATCATCATAGGCCCAAAATTTCTTTTCAAGACCATTTTAATTCCATTCAAGGCCATATAGCTGACCCAAATTCCATTGATTGAGCCCAACTTTACGGCCCATATATTCCAATCCCGCAAATTATGCTGTGGACCTGGGTCCAAAACTACGTTGTTTTGTTGTTGTTGTTGTTTTTTTTGTTTTTTTTTTTAATTAGTAAAACATATTGCTGAATATAGAGTTGTCCAAAAATGTGTGAATGTAGAGGTTTCAAAGTGTGAATGTAGAGTATAGAAATCGTGAATGTAGACTTATGATTGTGTGAATGTAGAGTTGTCCAAAAATGTGTGAATGTGGAGGTTTCAAATTGTGAATATGGAGTATAGAAATCGTGAATGTAGAGTTATGCATGTGTGGATCTGTAATAGAGTTGAGAAGTTCTAGCAACTTGTAGCCCTGTAATGTGTGAATGTGGAGTTCTTAAGTTGTGAATATGGAGTATAAGACCTGTGAATATAAAGTTTTGAATGTGTGAATGAATAACAGTGGTAATATAGTTACTAAACATATAATCATGTAATGTATGAATATGAAGTTTACAAATTGTGAATGTAGAGTATAGTGTATGTGAATGTAGAGTTTGTGTTCCACATTTCAGGCCAATATGTTTAGTAAAAAAAAAGTAAAAAAAAGTTTAAAAAAAAAAAAAAAACAAAAAAAGAATGGCATTGTTTTTAGACCAAGGTGGACCTGGGTCCACAGAATAACTACTATTCCAATCCACAGCAAATTCCATAAATCAACTCCAGAACTTCAAATTCCATACGGCCTTCTCCAATTAAAGCCACTCCAGTAGCCACTTTTCCTTTCAAACATAATTCCCAGACCTTAATTCGGCCATGAATCCTAACAACATTTTTATTAAACTTCAAACTATACCTCTGCCCAGCCAAATTGCTTCAACACCATTCCAGTACCTCACCCTTTGCCATTTTTAACATCCCAGGATTAATGAGCATAATTCCAATATCACAATTTCCAGAATCTGCATTATCATATTACAGCAGCAACATGAACTACTACATATCATCCTCCATTCATATTTCAGATTCAAAGCTCACCTCCATTCACAATTCACAAGCTCAATCTCAAACTGCCATTTAATTACAGCAGCACTACCAAATTCATAGCCCAACTCTGCTCAGTATTCCAGCAACATTTTCCTCAAAACATATATCCAGGATTATGGACACAGCAGCAAGCACAAAATGCACCATCATGCTCATCAAATTCAATTTCAGCATAAGATCAACATTTCATCCCACTACTTCCTCAGTTTATTCAAAATTCAATCCAACTACTTCAAACTAAAATTGCATTTCATTTTTAGAACTGGAAAAAGATTCAGTCCACCATCCAGTAAATCCTCATTCTAGTGACTGTAACAACACTGCCAATCACATTTTATAGTGGATTCTCAGAATGCATACCTTTTAGAAGCAGCCCTGCTGCCCCACTGCCTTCCATTCCTCTTACAAATCCAATGACACGGCCCAATGGCAAATCCTTGCTCCAACTGAATCAATATTAGCTTTCAAGTACCTACCAAGAAGCCCATTTTCACTCCCCCAAGAGGGGCAATGTTTTACCTTAACAAGAAAAATTGCTGCAGCTCTCATAGCCCTGTTTATCCCTTCTTCAATATACTCTTCCTTCTCTTTATCATAAACGGTCCATAAGTATGTATTGACATCTTTCAAAGCCTCCTTCACCTTTTGATCAAGCACCTTATCCTTCTTCATAAATTCCTCCACCACTTTCACCCAGTCCATCGTGTTCTTAAACACCCTCTCCCCTTTTGCACTCCCTTCCTTCATATCCTTCACTCTTGCTTGAGCAGAAACAGAGCTCTCAGCCCCACCCTCCTTTCCTTTTCTCCCTTATTTCTCTATGGACTCCTGGATTAATGCAGTCATTGCCTTAGAGAATTGCTCAAAGAACTTCCCAGCTGCCATATCTCCATTTCCTTTTACCTTAGGTGTAACACATTTCTCAATTTTACTTGCATTCATGGCCATCTGCTGCATGCTATCACCAGGAGTACTGGAATTGCCTTTCTCCTGTTGATGATTGTTACCAGAATTCACCACCCCTACCCCCTTGCTAACATCATTCCCCTCCATCTCCTTAATCATATTAGTAGACTCATCAATCACCTTCTCAGAATTAGCTACTGGAGCATTCAAAATTGCAGCACCAGTGGCCTGATCCTTTCTCACGTTTCCATGCTCCAGCTGCTGATCATCATTGCTCGAATGGACATTTTCACAAGCAGTTGGTATGCTCTCTTTCCTGCTCAGAACATTAGCTACTGGGACATTCAAAAGTGCAGCACCAGTTGTTGATCATCATTCCTCTCATGGACATTTTCACAAACAGTTGGTATGCCTAAAGTCTCATTCTCATCCTCAACTCCAGTGCCCTCATCCCCTGCCTCTCTCTCATTCTCCACCAGAGCATTCATCTCCTCCATCATTCTTAATTGTTGAAAAACAGTAAATTGATTTAAAATAATAAAAGGAGTGATTATATTATTAATAAAGCCGAATTGCAAATTCTTAATTCTTAATCGGATAATAACATGAGTGTTTATTATAAATAAAGGCAAAGTGCAATGATTTAATAAAGACAAATTGCATACAATAAAATAGAAATTACATGCTAATGTACATTATAAAAAAGGCAATAATTCTTAATCGCTGAAAAACGGTAAATTGATTTAAAATAATAAAGGCAAATTGTAAAGTATTAATTCTTAATTCATAATAATAATAATAATAATAATCGGATAGTAACAAGAGTGATTATTATTATTAATACGGTAAATTGATTTAAAATAATAACAGGATTGATTATTATTACATTATAAAAAACGCAAAAATTCTTAATCGGTGACAAATGGTAAATTGATTTAAAATAATAACAGGATTGATTATTATTACATTATAAAAATTTCAATAATTCTTAATCTGTGAAAACCGGTAAATTGATTTAAAATAATAACAGGATTGATTATTATTAATAAAGGCAAATTACAAATTATTAATTTTTAATTCTCAATAATAATAGTAATAATAATAATAATAATAATCTTTATCTTTATATATATAAAAACAAAATCCTCCAAAACGAAATCTTCCTTCCCGCCCAAAATATTGTACATTAAAACAATTAAAATAATAGAATAATATTAAAACAATAGAATAATATTAAAACAATACAATTCCTATTTCCAATACAATTCGTATAAACAATAGAATAATATTAAAACGATACAATTTCTATACTACAATTCTATTGTATCACAATTCTACATTACAATTCCTATCATACTACAATTCTATGGTAATAAGATACAACCTTATATAAATCTCGAATCCTATATTGTGAACTTTAAAAGAGAAACGCAAAACGCAGTGTAATTATTCCATACCTCTCCACCTTCAAATCTGCAAATTCTGTTATTGCGGTCAAGATATTGTTTTATTTAATATTGCTCAATTTTGTATTGTTTTATTTAATAGGAATAAAATCATGGTCATGTTTGGTCATATTGCTTTATTTTGTATTTATTGTTATGCATTTTTTATGTTGTTAGTATGCTACCTTTTCTTTTTTTTTTGTTTTTTTTTTTTGAGTTTTTTCAGCTTTTTGCATGATTTTTTAAATTTCATGATCTTCCTTAGGGAACTTGCATCCATTTACAAACACATGTTCAAATTTAAAGATTTTGGATCGTTAAAGGCCTCTAGAGAAGTGGATAGCAATCAGCTAATTGGTAAATTCTTCATAAAATTTTGTTCTATACTGGATGTGTTCTATACTGCACAAACTAATATTATTAATTAATTGGTAAAAAAATTAATAAAATTTAATTGGTAACAAAATTTTATTTACCAAATTATGACAATAATTAAACCATTATAATTGTGAGAATAATGAAAACAAATTCGGCTTAATTTTATAAGAAAAAAATAATTTATTAATTATTATTTACATCAATAATAACAATTCAAATACTTATCTATACTTCTATATCTATACTACTATTAATGAATATAAAATAATCCTTTGTGAAATTTCCGCCCAAACAATAGTAAAGATAAAATGGAAAAGAAAATTGATTTTTCTAATTGATTGAAAATAAAAAAATATTCTAACGAAAAAAGAAATGGAAATTAGGCAAATTGGAAAGGAAAAGGACATTACTAATTGACTAAAAAATTATTTTTAAAAAACTTTTAAGAAAGTTAATTACACTTTTGAAAACTTTAAATTATTTAAACTTAAAAAAAATTAATTAAACATGTGTTGTTAGATTATTTATAATAATTACAATTAATTCATTCAANTGGTAACAAAATTGACTGATGAACAAAAGAATGTTTACGACTCTGTGATGAATAATATTGATTCAAATGGAGGTGGATTATTCTTTGTGTATGGTTATGGAGGAACATGCAAGACGTTCGTGTGGAGAACGTTATCATCAAAGATAAGGAGCCGCGGTGATATTGTTCTAAATGTTGTTTTCAGTGGAATAGCATCTTTGTTGTTGCCGGGAGGCAGAACAGCGCATTCCAGATTTGCTATACCACTTTCTTTGAACGAAGATTCCATGTGCAATATATCGCAAGGTAGTGACCTTGCTGAGCTTATAATAAGGAGCAAATTGATAATATGGGATGAAGCACCGATGACACACAAATACTGTTTTATAATATGGGATGAAGCACCGATGACACACAAATACTGTTTTGAGGTATGGGATGAAGCACCGATGACACACAAATACTGTTTTGAGGTTTTGGACAAAACCATGAGTAGGCACAAATACTGTTTTGAGGTTTTGGACAAAACCATGAGTAGGGATGGCAATATGCCTTGTCCCCGATGGAGATCCCTGATCCCCGCCCCGTCCCGTCCCCGAATAATAAATAAATAAATAAATATATATATATATATATATATATATTGAATAAAGATAATTTTTTTAATTTTTTTTAATTAAAAATTATACTAATTTAAGATTTTAACTAAAAATTAATCGGGGACGGGGATTTCCCATCCCCGCCTAATTCCCCGTGGGGACGGGGATGGGGAATATTTTTAATTTTCCGCCGGGGATAGGGACGGGGATGGGGATGGGGAGTATACTCCCCGCCCCCGCCCCGCCCCATTGCCATCCCTAAGCATGAGGGACATATTGAGGTTCGCCATACCGGGTAGTGCTGAAAAGACTTTTGGTGGAAAGACAGTAGTTTTGGGCGGCGATTTTAGACATATCCTACCTGTTATTTCGAAAGCAACAAGACCAGAAGTTGTCGGAGCAACTATTAATTCTTCATACCTGTGGACAAATTGCAAGGTATTAAGGCTGACCAAGAATTTGAGACTACGGACCTTAGCTTCAGAGGAAGATAGACATACAGTTGATTGGTTTTCAAAATGGATTGCAGACATCGGAGATGGGATTGCAGGGGTTGTAAATAATGGTTCATCTGATATCGATATTCCGGCAAGGTTTTTGTTGAAGTGTGGCCACAATCCCATAACAACTATAGTTGAGAGCACATTCCCAAGCTCGAGATATGGCATGCTTGATGAGTCACAGCTAGAAGGTCGAGCAATCCTCTCGCTGACTTTAGATGTCGTTGATCAAATTAATCAGTACATATGCAACACGAATACTGCAGAAGGACGAACATATTTAAGTTGTGACTCTTTGTGTAAGGCAGAATCAAGCGGTGAAAATCTATCAGAAGTGCACACTCCTGAATTCTTAAATAGTTTGAGATTGTCGGGTCTTCCTAATCATTCATTGACATTAAATGTCGGTGCACCTATTATGTTATTGCGGAACATAGACCACTCTCTTGGTCTTTGTAACGGAACGCGGCTCATTATCACAAGATTGACAGATCACATTGTCGAAGCAAGAATAGTTAATGGGACACATGAAGGAACCAAAGTTCTTATCCCCCGAATGTCTCTTAGTCCTTCTGATATGAGATTGCCCTTCAAGTTCCAGCGTAAACAATTCCCGTTGATGCTTGCATATGCCATGACTATAAACAAAAGCCAATGCCAAACACTAACTCACGTTGGGTTATTGCTAAAAAAACCGGTCTTTAGTCACGATCAATTATATGTGGCTTTCTCCCGAGTCAGTCATCCTAATGGCCTAAAGGTGTTAGCGGTAGACGAGGATGGACAAGATTGTGTTGCGACTTCCAATGTCGTCTACAAAGAGGTTTTCAATAATGTGTAAATATAATCAATGATATTATGTTTTTTTTTTCAAAATGATAAAGTTGCTATATATCTAGACAAAAAATATATCATCTATACAAATGAATTAGGATAGCAATTATTACTATAACTAAGTTGCCAGAGAACTACCACATTGGGCCAATTTCTAAAAATTCCTAACAATGATATATAAAATCTCTAAAGTTACAACACCGCATGCCTACATCTACACATTACCTATTAATTTGAGCAATTATTTACTCGAATTCAAGCAATGGTATCATCAACATAAATGACCCAACTCATATCTTCACTTGCACTATATAATATTTGATGTTATAATTTAAATAATTGTATATCCATTCAAATATTCTTAATATATTATAACAAACTCATTCCGTGCATCGCACGGGTGTAAATACTAGTAATAATAATAATAATAATAATATAATCAGATAATAACAGGATTGATTATTATTATTAATATGGTAAATTGATTTAAAATAGTAACAGGATTGATTATTATTAATAAAAGGCAAATTGCAAATTATTACGAAGTAATTCTTAATTCTTAATTAATAATTAATAATAATAATAATAATAATAATAATAATCGGATAATAGCAGGATTGATTATTATTATTATTAATATTAATCAATCAATAATTATTATTAATCAATTATTTTTAAAGTTTTCCAAATAAATTTCTATCTAATAAATTCACATACCACTATATAAATCATGCAACCATGCAACCAATTTCACATCTTTTGTTCACTCCATCTTACCACTTTAGCTTCATACACACAAAAAAATCTACATACAATGGCCCCTATTTTTGTTTTACGAAGTCAAGAACAACCGAGGAGAAACCTTAGAATATGTGTTAGAAGATGTGGAGGTATATGTTCTTTACATATTGTTTATATATATATATATATATATATATTCCCGTTTCTTATGTTTTTGTCGCTTCAATCTTATCATAATTCATGAAGTTCCCACCCCAGTTGTTTCATTTTTAATTGGGAAAAGGGTCAAATAAGCCCTCCAACTTTACCTAAGGAGTCAATTAGGCCCCTGAACATTTTAAAGTAGCAATTAAACCCATCAACATTGTATTTTGATGCAAAAAAGTCCATAAACCTGTTAATGACCTGTGATCACAGGTCACTAGGATTCCGGTCAAATTTTCAGCACCCATATTCCGGCACAAAAGTCAAGGGCGACCGTTCGACGGTCGCCGGTGACTCACTGGAGAAGGCAACCACTGGGTTTTGTGCCGGAATATAGCCTGAGTGTGCCGAAAATTTGACCGGAATCTTAATGACCTGTGATCACAGGTCATTAATAGGCTTATGGACTTTTTTGCATCAAAATATAATGTTGATGGGTTTAATTGCTACTTTAAAATGTTCAGGGGCCTAATTGATTCCTTAGGTAAAGTTGGAGGGCTTATTTGACCCTTTTCCCTTTTTAATTTTTATATATTTATCTATTTGTTTGTTTTGATATGAACTAATTGAATCATAATATATATTTTTGTTGTTTCATTTTTATATATTTATCTATTTGTTTGTTTNCACAAAAAAATCTACATACAATGGCCCCTATTTTTGTTTTACGAAGTCAAGAACAACCGAGGAGAAACCTTAGAATATGTGTTAGAAGATGTGGAGGTATATGTTCTTTACATATTGTTTATATATATATATATATATATATATCCCCGTTTCTTATGTTTTTGTCGCTTCAATCTTATCATAATTCATGAAGTTCCCACCCCAGTTGTTTCATTTTTAATTGGGAAAAGGGTCAAATAAGCCCTCCAACTTTACCTAAGGAGTCAATTAGGCCCCTGAACATTTTAAAGTAGCAATTAAACCCATCAACATTGTATTTTGATGCAAAAAAGTCCATAAACCTGTTAATGACCTGTGATCACAGGTCACTAGGATTCCGGTCAAATTTTCAGCACCCATATTCCCGCACAAAAGTCAAGGGCGACCGTTCGACGGTCGCCGGTGACTCACTGGAGAAGGCAACCACTGGGTTTTGTGCCGGAATATAGCCTGAGTGTGCCGAAAATTTGACCGGAATCTTAATGACTTGTGATCACAGGTCATTAATAGGCTTATGGACTTTTTTGCATCAAAATATAATGTTGATGGGTTTAATTGCTACTTTAAAATGTTCAGGGGCCTAATTGACTCCTTAGGTAAAGTTGGAGGGCTTATTTGACCCTTTTCCCTTTTTAATTTTTATATATTTATCTATTTGTTTGTTTTGATATGAACTAATTGAATCATAATATATATTTTTGTTGTTTCATTTTTATATATTTATCTATTTGTTTGTTTGATTATTTATAATTTAACCTTTAATTTTATTATTTAAATATTTAATATAAAAATAATTTTATATATTTATCTATTTGTTTGTTTTGATATGAACTAATTGAATCATAATATATATTTTTGTTGTTTCATCTTTATATATTTATCTATTTGTTTGTTTGATTATTTATAATTTAACCTTTAATTTTATTATTTAAATATTTAATATAAAAATATTATCCGTGCATCGCACGGGTAAAACACTAGATAAATATATAAAAATATTACAAGAATATAATGAGAGTAAATTATGTTAGTGAGTAGTTATATTAGTGACGTGATTTTATGTCACAAAAAGAGCATTTTAGTGAAGGTAAATATACCATCACAATATGCTTATTAATGATGGTATCATATCTCGTCACTATTTGTTTTTATCTTCGAAAGAAATAACGACGGGTGGTAACGGTAAATTTCTCGTCATTAAAAGTCTTTTATGATAATTTTTTATTTTTTAGTGACGATTTTACTTCTCACTAATGAACAATTTTATTGTAGTGATGTAAAGTTAACATCACATGCATTACAAGCACTTGGAAAAATTTATTAAAATTTTGCATCATTCTCTAAGTTCCAAAAGTGGGAGCTCTGAGCTCAAAGTTGAAAGTTCCACCACTACGTACTGTGAGCATAAATATAATATGTGCAGTCCAACTATCAGCTTAGGCTTTTAGTTGAGATGGAGCATATGCTTTAATTTGGTATCAAAGCCATGCAAAAGATCATGGGTTCGAAGACTTTTACGAGTGCAGTCCAACTATCAGCTTAGACTTTTAGTTGAGATGGAGCACATGCTTTAATTCGTACTACTCCTACACTTTAAATATCTACACCTCTAATATTCATTTACCAATTCGTGAATTTTCTTTGAATATGTGTCTTTGCAGATAAAACAATTATATTTATTTATTTTTTAATTGTGACATTAAAATAATTATACTTAAACAAATTTGTTGAATTATGACATTTGCTTTTATATACGCATCCAAATTAGCAAAAACATTATGAATTGACGTCGAAATCAATATAACCGAATATCTATAGGCAAAAGTAAGTTTAACAAAAATTGCTGATAATTTTGTTTTTTAAATAGAAAATTCGAATATTTATTTGAAGATTTTAAAATTCAATCGTTCAATTATATTTTTATTTGTTTAAATAAATAAGTAAATTAAGATAATGAATTTTATTAATAAAGAAAGAAAAGAAAAAAAGGAATTCGTGTTGAAAACTCCGCCCTCTCTCCGTTGTCACCAAATTAAAGGAAAAAGAGATTCGTGTCAAGCAATGCAGAGGTGGAAGCCATGCAACCTCCTCAACTATCGAACACGTGACGCTTTCTTCTTCCCTCACCTCCGCTGCTTCATATTAAAAACATTCCCGGCCAGCCCATTTCTTCCTCGATCTCTATCTTCACTCTTAAGCCACCGCCTTTCCTTCCTTCCTTCCATACTGAAATTCGATCTTAATTTCCAAAAATGCCTATGCAGCATCAGCCGCGGCACGAGCAGCAGCTCTCCTACCAGGTCGCCAAGACGGCCACCGCCGTCACCATGGGCGGCTCCCTCATGCTACTCTCTGGCCTCACTCTCACCGCCACCATCATCGGCCTCGTGGTTGTCACGCCCTTGCTGGTTATCTTCAGCCCCGTGCTCGTCCCTGCAGCGCTCACCACCTTCTTCATCCTTGCTGGGTTCTTGGCTTCCGGCAGCTTCGGCGCCACCGCCACCTTCGTCTTCTACTGGATGTACAGGTATGCCCACACTTGTCATGAATGTTTATGCTGGACAGAGGTGCATAAGAGTCAAGTCTACTTTATGTCTGACGGACTAGTAAGGGTCATATCAGTTACTCACGTAATTAAAAGGTTAAGTCTAACATCTTGCCTTTGAAAACGTCTTGATAATCTATAAAGAAATAAATCTTGCCTTTGAAAACGTCTTGATAATCTATAAAGAAATAAAATTGAGATGTTACTATTAGTTGATAATCTATAAAGAAATAAAATTGAGATGTTACTATTAGCCGGACTAGTAAGGGTCATATCAGTTACTCACGTAATTAAAAGGTTAAGTCTAACATCTTGCCTTTGAAAACGTCTTGATAATCTATAAAGAAATAAATCTTGCCTTTGAAAACGTCTTGATAATCTATAAAGAAATAAAATTGAGATGTTACTATTAGTTGATAATCTATAAAGAAATAAAATTGAGATGTTACTATTAGTCGGACTAGTAAGGGTCATATCAGTTACTCACGTAATTAAAAGGTTAAGTCTAATATCTTGCCTTTGAAAACGTCTTGATAACCTATAAAGAAATAAAATTGAGATGTTACTATTAGCTATAGTCTTTTGGTATAGTATAGTGGTAAATATTTAATTCTAACCAGTCTTTTTTTTTTTATTGAAGAAAAGAGAAGGTTAATATAGGTTAAGTAAATTAAATTGCAGGTACGCAACAGGGAAGCATCCAATTGGGGCGGACAAGATCGATTATGCAAGGGAGAAGCTGAGTAATGCAGCGCAGGATATGAAGGAGAAGGCGGAGCAGTTGGCAGCGCAGCCGGGGAATAAGGGTACCACTGTGCAGGACAGCACTTGAAAGGGCCTGGTTGGGGATTAGCATGCAGCTATATATATATATATATAGTACTGTTTGAGTTTTCGTGTGTGTGTTCCATCTTTTTTGTTCTTGGCTGAATTTAATTTTAATATGATCTGCGTGTAGATTTTGGTAGTAGAGAAGATCATCTATGAATCTGGCTATCATCATTTCTGGGGGCGTACCGACCTTAATTAGCTTAAATAATTTATGAATCTGTTAGTTGGCCGGTTGTGCTTTTAATAAGTGTTGTTCAATTTTTGTTGTGGATCGGAGTTGTTGACTGCCAATGTGGAATTACCCATTTGGGTTTGGAATTGAAGATGATCGGATCGAGTAATAAAACTACATTGAGCCATAACTGTGTATGTAGTCTTTTCTTCTTCCAGCAGTCTAGTAAGCCAGTCATCAGTGTTCTGATCTCATGCCAAACTCATACTTATGCTTTACTGTGTAGTCGATGTGGTTCTAAATTCTAATAGATCCTTTGTTACAAAAATTCATACAAGCGCACTTTTTCTAGATTCAGAGTTATCTTTAAAGCTTTTTATTAAATTTTACGTTTAAAGAGGAGTTATTTTTGAAGCATTCTTTGGTAGAATTAGAGTTATTTTTGAAGCATGATTTTGTAGAATTAACAACTCGGTGGCAATCTATGTTTGGAGATCACGAGACGGGCTAAAGACCTCACAAGTCCTACAATAAAGTTTTGTGTCTATAACACCAATCACTACATTTTGGTTGGGACTTCACCCAAGAGTAAAAAAGAAGATGAATGGTACCAAAGTTTGTCACCGACTTTCTCCGTCTGTTTAACAGTCTGAGTCTATTCGCGTTCGCTCTGGGAGGCACGGGAGCTTTCTCCGTCTGTTTAACAGTCTGAGTCTATTCGCGCTCTGGGGGGCACGGGAGCTGGCCCTGGGAGTTGTCACTTGTATGAATTAAATCATTTCGAAATTCTTCTCCACAAAGAGAGTTCACTTACCACTTGAATTATCTCATTGTGTTAATTGTTCTGTTTTTAGTTTGTCTACCGGTCGGTCTCGCCGCGACTGCGAGACCATGGAGCGGTATTTTTTTTGAAATTTGTCCTCTTATTACTCTAAGAATGAGTCACAATTCGTCTCCCGCAATGTGTTGTCTATGTACCCTTGAGTTTTGTTAGTTGATCTCCGGTTTTGATGTACCCTTGAGTTTTGTTAGTTGATCTCCGGTTTTGAGATCTCCATCCAATAGTAACGTGGGGTGTTTTCATCTTCAAAGTTTAGTGGCAAGCTTTGGTACCCCTCATCTTCTTTTTTCTCTTGGGTGTAGAAACCTAACAATCAGCCCAAAGTTCCAACAAAAATGTAGTGATTGGTGTTATAGACACAGAACTTTATTGTGAGACTCGTGAGGTATTTAGCTCGTCTCGTGATCTTCAAATTTAGCCCGTCTCGTGATCTCCAAATTCATGCACCACCAGCCCGTATATGCTATTCATTCACAAATTTCAACCAAAATGGTTGGCTCATTAGCCTTTCTACCTTCTCGACGTTCAAAGGAGTCCAACACAATGAATCAATGTAATTCTCCAAAGGAGTCCAACACAATGAATCAATGTAATTCTCCAACACAATGAATCAATGTAATTCCATCTGGCCATCGACTTGTTTCTAAAATGGTGGAACCTTGTTAAGGTTGTCACATTCATTTCAATCTTTCGGGCACCTATTTGTTGTAAGACTTTTCCCTAATACAATATATATTATATATTGTGGGCCTTAATAATGTGGTGCAAGTGGACTAGGCCCATTAAGTTATAGGTTGGATTGGACATTTAGGTTTAGTCCAATCCACCATTATGCCTATATAAGCCTGCATTAATGAGATGCAGGATAGACAATTATATAGCACCTAAAGACATGGTACTCATACTGCTCAGATATACCAATACACCATCTAGGGTTCTGAGTTAAGTATGAGACAAAACGACTAACACATGCAACACAACAAGGCATCAACTATGGCTGGAGATCAACACGATTTACGCTTCCGCTACTACGAGTTAAGTTTCTCGTAGATTTATTTTATATGTTTAGACTATATTTATGATCTTACATTTGGTATCAAGAGCCTTTATCAATCTCTACCTGGTTGATTGTTTGCCTAAAACAATATTAAATTTTTGTATACATTAAGTTTTTGTATATGATTTTTGGACAGCTGGAAATTATTATTATTATTTGTTTTTAGCATTAAGCATGGTTGTAATATTTGGATTGCTTTAAAAAAAAAATAGTTTTCTGATTTTTTTTCTTCGTCGTTTTTCATCGGGGTTCGCCGATTTACTACGAGGTTACTGTTTCCGTTTGAAGACCGACGACGACGAGTTTTGGTTCTCGGAATCGCGGCAGAGGGTGACGTCGGCGGTTCTAGCGCTGCGGCGAAGAGGGACGCGGAGCCGGCGATAGCTTTGGATTCCCAGCCGGTGTCTCCGCTGCCTCTCCATCCTCCTTCAACTGCTGCGTCTCTGTGCGGTTCCTCTGGTGGTGGAGGTGTCGTGAACAACAATGAGGGCTAGCTTCAGGCTGTCGCCGGCGTGACGATGGTGCGATCAGGCGACGGAGGCGCTACATGGTTTCGTCGACGACACAACATGCGAGGGTAGCCGACTGCTTCGTTTTCCCCGCGACTACTTCATTTTTTCGGCGACGGGTTGTTGCTTTTCTGTCTCTAACATTTTGAGACAGGGCGTGAGATAGAGAACCATCAATTTTTCCTCCGGAAAATACTCATTCATGTCGTTAGCCCACATGAAGCGTGATATGGAAATAACCCTACGTGAAGTCGTTGGTTACTTAAAATCGGATTAAAAGTGCAACGTTTTGTCATCCGATCATAACAATTGCATGCGTTTTAGCTCAAATGTGATCAAAATCTTCTAACATCATTCCTAGGAAAAGTTTTTAGATATTTTACAGGTTGGAGAGGGATTTGAGGCTAAAATGGAGCAAAAGACAAACAAGCAGCAATGCAGTATCTTCCCACGCAGCCTCACACGCGTGTGGCTGGGCGTGGAATCTTTCCAGTAGCCATCCACGCCCACCACCACGCGTGGTAGCGTGCGTGGTCGGGCCAAAGACCATTTTGGGAAATTTGTTCCCTTTTGTCACCTATATAAATCCCTTTTGCCCTAAACCTAAGAGAGAGAATTATTAGGATAGAATAGATATGAAATTGTAGAGGGTTTTCTCCCCTCTTGGGGGAAAATTCGTTTTTCTTCTAGGTTAGGTTAGATCCAAGGGCAAGGATGAAGATTGGAATTTCAAGAACAAAGTTGTAAAGATCCCCTTTCTAAGGGTGGTAACTATTCTCTCCAATTCCTAATCTATGTGGATGTTTGATATAAATTGCTAGTAGATTTGTGAGTGCCTTGATTGTTGGATAATGAACTTGTGTGGATGATGTTCTTCAAGCTTTGTGCCTTTTGTGGCCACATTAGGTAGCAAACCCAAAGGAAGTGAGTCTGTGCGCGATAGCGGCCACTCACGAGTCTAACTCACCCACATCTCCGCTCTTAGTCTGAAAGGACGAGATCCGAGAGGAGTGGTAGACAAAGTGTTCGATGAAATGCCCCAACCGAATGAGGATGTGGGAGTCCAAAGTGTGATGCCACTTGGTGAAGTGCCACAAACTCCCTAGTCTATTCCACATCTTTGCTCACAAATCCATATAAAGATAGACCACATAGAGAAGCCTAAAGCCCTAATCTCCGCCTTTCCTTTATTTTTATCACAACCAACATAACCTTTCAAACCTTCCTACAAATGACATCCAACCTTAGAAAATCTCGTAACTCTTTTCCTTCAACCTCTTAGATGCCAACACACTAGTTCGGTTCCCATTCGCCATCCTTGAGAGACACGACACTCGGGGAGTCTTGACTCTTTGTTTTAACACCCTCCCTTCACACATTCACACTCACCCCATACACAAAACAATTGTCAAAATGGCGCCGTTGCCGGGGATGGCAAACAGTTCTTGAATTGTGTTGACATCTTCGAAGTAGAATTTTAAGAGTTCTTGAATTGCTTTCTTTTTGTTTGTTTTATTTTCTTGTTTTTGTTACTTGATTAGAGAAGTGAGCTTATCTATCTTGAACATATCTTGTGCTCACTTGCAACTACTTTTAGTTGCGAAATATTTGTTGTTTGTTAAGCTTGCGCAGGAAATTTTCTACAATCAATCCATCGAAGCTTACAATGAGTGCTTATCCGTATCCTCATGGTTACCCATACCATGGAAGACCATACACCAGAAACATTCCACCCCAAACCTATGAACAACACCCACAGTACTATCCAAATCCTTATTGGTACCCACCATTACAACATACATACCCACCTTACCCAAACACTTTCACTTATCCTAACTACGAGCCATGTCCTTATGCTACATCCTCTATGCTTAATTATGAGAGAATTGAGAAACCTACATACCAACATGGAGAGGAATCCCTTAGTTCAATAGCGGAGAATATTAACAATCGACTTATTCAAGTCATGAAGGAGATTGATCCAAGTTGTGAACCGGCATTAAATGCCACAATTCCTTCAACCGTTAAACTTCCAATTCAATATAACGCTCCATTAAACCATAAACCTAAGAGACATTGGTATTCTCATTCTCACATCAATACTAGCTATTTACCCCCGTCACAACAAAATGATATATATTTCAATGAAACACCACCTTTTGTTCAAAATTTCAACCAACATATACCATCTTATGAGTACCTTCCACCTACCAATGATGAAATCCAAATCTTGAAAGAAAAAGTAGAAATGTTCATACAAATGGCCAAGGAAGATACCATCAATCTACGAAATGAAATTAGAAGCGAAATGAAGAAAAATCTTGTCGCTCTTCGTGAGGAAGGACTTCCACTGGATGAAATCGAGACCAAAATGCTATCGATGTCGGAGTAGCTTATGAAGAGAATGCTACCAATGGTTGACAATCCTGTCACAAATGACCACCCGGCAATGGAAACCAACCGGCGAGAGAATGACAAGATGGAAAAAATGATTGATGATGAAGAGGTGAGTGTCCAAGAATGCACAGAACTTGAGATCCCAGTACTTGATAAACACCAAGAATAGCTTGTTTTAGGGGTCATTTAAGGGCTAGAATTGTATAGTTTATTACCCATTTTATAAGAATTTCATGCATTTAGACTCAGATGTGACCAAAATCGCTAACAAGAGCATGGAAGATGTTTTTAAGGTATTCTACAGCCAAAAGGAGGACTAAGGCCGAAACTGAGTAGAAAATGGAGAAACCATGAAGTAGGAGCCTCCCACGCAGCCTCACACGCGTGTGGAGGGGCGTGGAAACATTCCAGTAGCTCCTCACGCCCGCCACCACGCGTGTGGAAGATCGCGGAAAACTTTCTTCAGGGCTCGACGCGTCGAGAGCCCTGTATCAGCCCTAAAAACCTGCTGCGGGAAAAATGTCTATTCGGGAGTGGTATGCAAGGTGTTCGATAAAATGCCTCAACCGAATGAGGATTGAGAGTCTGAGTGTGACGCCACTCGGTACTAATACTGTGACTCCCTAGATCAATCCCGAAACCCAATTCCAAGCTACCTACGATAATCAATCCTTTGGCTTAACTTTGGCATGCACCCCTTTTCTTTTACCTTTTGTATTTTCTATCCCTTTTTACTTTCAAACCACCCATGAACAAAACATTCCTTTGAAACACTACCCTCTTTCCCATATAATACCCATACAAATCCTTATAATTCTATCCCACCTGCCACGAACGATATTGAAATTCTAAAAGCAAAAATAAAAGCATTTGTAAGGATGGCCAAGGAGGATACGGCTAATCTAAAAGCCGAAATCAAGAGCGAATTGAAAGACTATCTCGCTACCCTCCGGGAAGAAGGACTTCCATTAGAAGAGGTTGAAACAAAGATGCTATCCATGATGGAGGAGCTCATGAAAATCAATGAGTCACGAGCTAGCTCCACCATCATAGATGATATCCCCACTTTGGAAGCCCATCCAAGGATTGTACAAGAGGTTGAAAAAGAAAATGCTAAGGAAGAGGAGAGTTTTGAAGAAGTAAAGGATTGTTATGCTCCGGTGCTTGAAGAAGTTCCAATTTTCAAATTGGAAGATCAAAACGAGGTAGAGATGGAGAGTGAGGATGAGGACATCGAAGTAGTGTGGGAAGATGAAGAGCCAAAATATGGTAAAATTCCTAATCTTTCTTGTGCTAATATTCTTGAACATCCTTGTGCTCTTATTGCAAACACCCTTGACACTTGTGTGGATGACTCCCTTTGCATTAATATTTCCACTACATGTGATTATGATTGCTTTAAATTTCGGGAGGATGATTCCATGGAAAATTTTGATATATTGATTAATGATTGTAAGGATTCTATCTTGTTTTATAATGATTATGATTGCTTTAACTTTTAGGAAGATGAATCCTTTGTCTTGGGTGAGAATGAATTGATGAGTGAGGGGGATGATGCTTCATTCTATTCGTGTGAGAGTGTGAGTGATTTTTCTAATTCAATAGAGTGGGGTGATGAAGAGGAGGAGTGTGAGGAAGAGATGATAGAAAATGATGAGATTCTCACATTTGATCTTATGGAGAAAGTTGAGTGGAGAGAGTTGACCATACTCGAAATTGAGGAAGGGAGTGAGGAGATATGGTTTGAAGCAAATGAGAAAATCTTTAGGGGGAGAAGAGAGGAAAATGAAAAGGAAGTGAACATCATCCTAGAAGAGTTAAGGAGGGTGTTTGATGCTAAAATTTTTCCAATCATGCATGTTGTTCTTCCTTTATTTTTGTGGGGATTCAAGGATGTCCTACATCTTGGGACATTCCTTGAAGCAAAGGTTCACGGGACGCTTGGTAAAGTCCCAAAATCTGTGTGCTTCGAAGGATAGAACACACAACGTCTGGCCAGGAGACGTTAAACCATGGCGCACTTGGGAGGCAATCCCAACGTTATCCTTAGATTAGAATTTCATTTCTTGTTTACTTTTTCTTTTCCTTCGTTTATTAGCAATTTTCTTTTTAGAATAGCCTTGCTTGAGCTAACATTGCAGGTGATTTTGGTACTAAGCCATGACGAATGAGCTAAACCGGATCAAACATGGAAGGCAAAAGCCAGGAGACGGAGAAGGTGATCAACATTGCTGACCACGCCTGCTCACACGCGTGGTGACAGGCGTGGAATCTTTCCATTGCTGATCCACGAGGACCACCACGCGTGTGAGTCCGCGTGGATAGGTCCTGACAGATTCTCATGCATTATTTTCTTTTCATCCAATTTTCCTAAGCCTCCCAGGTCTGGCCGTGCCAATAATCCCAACATTTTAAAGCAAATTTTATTTTACGGCTATTATTTTGTTTAGTTGCTTTAGGTTTAATTCTATGCACCCGTTTGAGCTAACAAATGCAGGATAAACATTCCAGAGGCATAGAATTACTAATACCAAAGGTAGGAGGATGATGAGCCGACAATCTTCAAATAGATGGGCAGTAAACTGAAGATAAGGCTGTAGACGCATTGTATGGTATATCATTCTAACTTTTCTTCCAATTTTTATGAGCAAATTTGCCTTGGTTCACAAAGGATAAGTTGCATGATTTTGTTATAATGGGTATAATATTTTAAAGAAAACTTATTTGAAGCCCAGAGCACACTCTTTAAGTGTGGAAAGATGCTTTAATGCACAATCTTTTAAGACCCTAATCCTTTTTCCTTCGTTCCTAATGGAAACATCGAGGACGATGTTCACTTTTAAGTGTGGAAAGGATTTATGCTTCTTGAAATAGTCGATTAATTGAGTGATAAGGTATAGGAACTAGAGGGCGTTGTAACACCCCCAAATTTCTAACACAAGAATAAAAAAAAAAAAAGGGAATATAAATAAATATTAACTGTTTCCAATGAAAAAGTACGAAGTGCGGAAGCATTAAAGTAACTCCTAAGTTCAGGGGTGTCACACCACATCCAAGATTAACTAATCCCGGATGTTAAGGCTAAAATCTAAACATCCAAAAGAAACCAATTCAAAAGTCTAAACCCGAACATGAATTCATACTAGGTATCATTACATAGAGTAAGTCTCAAAGCTAATCAAAACTCAAGTCCCAAACTAACATCAAGGGTGAATTGCTAGGCTTAAGTATCTACCATGCGCTCTCACAAGCCTACTCCATTCCTGAAACATTTATTAGAAAAACAAAATTAGCGAATAATGCTAAGTAAATCCTACTCCACCACGTAAAAACACGTACATGTATAGTTTTGTATTCAAAATAGGTTTTGGCACAAATAGTACCACTAGCTCATTCTATCAAACTCTACAAGAAGGTTTTCAAAATGATAACTACGCACAAGGGGAAGAGTTTATGAAAAAGAAACACATTTACTAAGTAGCCTTCTGAAACAAGACCAAGACACAAGAGAGTACCTGAACAGATCTACTCAACATATCAACTTATACAAGATCACCACACTCAAAGAGTCAAAGTAACATAACAAGAGTACAAGAGTTCATTACCGACGATACACTTCCAAAGCCATAATGCATATATTCATACAAGTACATAAATGACACAACAATATATTATAAGAGGAATATGTCAAGTCTTTATCTCAATTAGGTTCCCAAATCATATCACAACTTCACCATAACTCAAATACCATAATCTTGTAGTAACCATATCACAATAGTATATAAGTAGAGTTATTCACAATATTGAAGCGTCATATACTAGTGTAAAGATAATAATAAACCTTAGCAAGGCAGGAACTCCACCGCAGTGAAGCCTAATGAACGGTGTCTACACATCCGCCACTTTCGCCCAAACAGCGAAACCTCACCTAATCACAATAGTCTAGCAAGGCAGGACTCCACCGCAGCGAAGCCTAGTGAACGGTGCTTCCCACACATCCGTCACCTCCGCCCAACCAGCGGAACCCCACTTAATTACAACAACCTAGTAAGGCAGAACTCCACCGCAGCGAAGCCTAGTGAACGGTACATCCGTCACCTCCGCCCAAACAGCGGAACCCCACTTAATTACAACAACCTAGTAAGGCAGAACACCACCGCAGCGAAGCCTAGTGAACGGTACATCCGTCACCTCCGCCCAAACAGCGGAACCCCACTTAATTATAACTATTTAGAGCCGAAGCTCGATTTCCAACATAGTTCATCATAATTCAATCATTAGGAAAACCTTCAAAATAACACATTTCGACAATTCGACCAAAACAATACATTTCATATTTATAAGGCATACCCTTCAATTTGCTTTAAGTATATAGTATTCTCAACATACATACTTATTTACCAACATATGCTTTTGACTAGAATAAGTTGATTTAAAGCATATATAAACATAAGTGCATAGAATATATATTTTTAAAAGTATAACTTTCAAACCATTAACACTTGTTATGGTTAAGAAAATTATTTATATAACCCTCAACATATAATAAGTTTGTTGAGCTATAATAATTTTACAAGGGTTGAAATAACTTAGTTGGAGCAAACTCAAATTATTAATCAAGAGGGTAAGGGTTCAAATCTCACTTCAAGCAAAATAAATCATTTTATACTTATAACAAATATATAAAAATAAGGAACAATATGAATTGCTTGCAAGGGAATCGAACCAACGACCTCACCCTTCACAACCACCACCTAAACCACGAAACCACACTGCCCTTGGTGTCAAGCTATTGCAGTCCCTGTATGTATAGCTTCCGGGTCGAGAAAATACAGCTCACAACGTCTCCAGTACACTCTACCCAGCCGAATCCAACACAAATACACAATGAATTCTTCCACAATTCCCCCAATTTCAGTCTTAGACACATTTTCTTCATTCAATATTTCAAAGACATACATATATACAGGTTTATGAAGCATTTTAACACCAAACAAGCTATTAACCAAGACATTTGAAGGCAAATCATGCTCAAGAAAGCATTAAAATGTTGACAACCCATTTAGTAGAGAAAAATAGGATTTTAGTGGACATAGGGTTACCTCAAAGCTTAAAAATCCCAAGCAAGCCTCTTAGCCAATCACTCGAGCTCCTCAACCTTCTCTTGATCCACCTTGAAGCCTTCCTAATGATGATAAAGATGGAGTCTTGATGTGAAAATTAGATGAAGAAATGAGGAACAATATTTGATGAAGGGGAAGGGGAAAGTGGCGTGAAGAGGAGAGGGAGGAAGAGAGAGAAGAATGGTCTCTTGGATAAGGTTTCAAGATATATATACACACACCACCTAGGTCTAGAAATTTGTAGGATTCCATAAAGTAGATGGATTTGAATAGATATATATAATATAATAGGACTAATATTTATAATATAATAATTGGGCTTGTAGGAGTAATAGTCTAGGAAGTAATATTAAAAGACTAGCTTTAAACAATTGTAGTTGGGCCTTTATAATAAAATCAAGTGTTGGACATTAAATATAGTAAGACTAATATTGTAATAGGCTTGGGCTTATAAAATCAATAGTCTAGAATATATATACTATACAAATAATTTTTGTTTGGACTTTAAATCCTAATAATAAAAAAATATAATTCCCATGGGCTAGATAGAAAATCTTCATATTCTTAAGAATAGCTTTTGTAGGAGAAAATAATTTATTCAAATATCCATTATCCAAAAATAATAGATACAGATGCAAATAAATTTTATATTAGAAAATATTTATAGTTTGTGATTAGGAGTAAATTACACGGGGTGTTACAGGCGTGTTATTGCCAATACTATCTAGGAGGGCTCCTAACCTTGTGCCAAAGATTGAATGTTCTAAATATGATTTGGAAGATACACTTTGCACCAATTTAGATGAAGATGATGATGTAGATTGCTCCTAACCTCCTTAGATTAGCTTAGCTTAGTGTAGATGAAGATGATGATGTAGATTCAAAGCTTTCTTTAGGTAACATTCTTCTTCTATTATAAAGTTTGCTCTTTTATATTCTTGCTTTGTTTCTTTGTTGATATTAATGTTTATCATGTTAGAGTAGAGTAATTTGGGTGTGTGTGCCCTTGTTAATCTATGGATTGATGCTTATATCTTATCTTATGATCTTGAGTATTGTGAGAATATGATTGATGTTTATATGGATGATGTTGTTCAATCTTTGTTTCTATTTTCGGTCGGGTTAGTTAGTGAACCGAGTGGAAGTGAGAGAGTGCGTGATAGCGGCCTCTCACGAGCCCAACTCATCTATATCTCCGCTCTTAGTCCGAAAGGACGAGATCCGAGAGGAGTGGTAGGCAAGATGTTCGATAAAATGCCTCAACCGAATGAGGATTGAGAGTCTGAGTGTGACGCCACTCGGTACTAATACCATGACTCCCTAGATCAATCCCGAAACCCAATTCCAAGCTACCTACGATAATCAATCCTTTGGCTTAACTTTGACATGCACCCCTTTTCTTTTACCTTTTGTATTTTCTATCCCTTTTTACTTTCAAACCACCCATGAACAAAACCTTCCCCTTCGATTCTTGCAACTCTTACCTTTCAACTTCCTAAATGCCACACGTATTTGGTTCCCATTCGCCATCCTTGAGAGACACGACACTCGGGGAGTCTTGACTCTTCGTTTTATCACCCTTCACCCTCACCACTAAATTCACAACATCAGTACTCCAACAAGTTTCGACTCTTGAGTTGAACACTCAACAATGGGGAGAGATTGAGAGTGAAGACGAGGATAATATCGAAATAGTGTGGGAAGACGAAAACCCCGCACAAGGTAAAACTCTCACTCCAACTCTAATTAAAAGTTCTTATGATGTTTATGAGGATGACTCCTTTACGATTTATAACGATAATCTTGATAAATGTGACAAAGTTTCTTTTTGCTCATGGGAGTGTGATTCCTTGCAACTGTGTGATGATACTTTAGGGAGTGAGGATGATATTAAATCTTTTTATTCTTGTGAAAGTGAGTTCTGCGAGTTTGATGAATCGGGAGAAGGTGTAGGCACTTCACGAGAGGTAGATAGTAGTGAGTGTGTTCACTGGGAAGCTTTTAAGGACAACTTTTTGAGGGAAGGAATTTATAACGAGAAGGGAGAAGAGAGGCTTGCTATCCTTAAACAGCTTAGGGTAGTACCCCGTGTTTATTTATCCATACAATATGCTTTCTCCTTCTTTGCTTTTGAATTCAAGGATGTTACCCACCTTGGGACATACCTTGAAGCTAAAGTTCATGGGACGCTTGGTGGGGTCCCAAAATCTGTGTGCTTTGAAACATAGGCCACACTACGTTTGGCCAGGAGACGTAAAACCATGGCGCACATGGGAGGCAGTCCCAATGTTATCTTACATTCTCTTTCAGCTTTTCTTATTATCTATAGTATACTTTTCTTTATCTTCATTTCAATAATGTTTTTATAACCTCAGTTAAGCTAACAAGTACAGATCATAAACTCGAGAGTTACAAATTGCCGCAATCGATCGATAATCATCATCGTTAACAAAGGAAGGAAGGGAAACCAAGGTAAAATTTTGCACATCACGCCTTCCACGCCTGCTACCACGCGTGTAAGCAGGCGTGGAAAATTTCCAGTAAGCTGCCACGCCACTCACACGCGTGTGAGTTGGCGTGGAAACAAACCAGAAAGCTCCCACGCCCACCACCACGCGTGGTGACGTGCGTGGGCGGGCACCAGATTTTCGCGGACTTTTCGCGCGAAGTAGTTTAAAACCCTTTCCTTGCTTCATTTCTTCACCACCACGAGCTAAGTCTTCCTCAAGCTGAAAATACACAACTCTAAGGAATTTCCTTCCAAGTTTTTCAACTTCTTTTCATCTTCCTAAGTCATTTCCAAGGTAAGAACATACTCTCTTTTGCTATTACTTACTTGAATGAAGAGCTTACTCTCTTTGAAGCATATCTCATTGGGTTTTTCTTGTTTGAGATTTTTCTTGAGATATATTGTTATGAAATGACTTGTTAGACTTGTAATAGGCCTACATTACTTCTATATACTAGAAATTCCATGTTTTACCATCTCTTTGTGACTAGATCTTGAAATTGTTTGATTTGGGCATTCTTTTGTCATAATGAGATCCTTGATGATATAGTGAGCATGGTGGGCAAAGTTTGCAACTTTCCTACTCTCTAGGCACTACATTGTTATATTCCACTTGTTATTTGGTCCAATTTTAACTTCCATGTTTCCTCCATTTTTCAACCTCAAGCTAGTCTAGAGGAAGAAGATGAAGTTGACCACATGTTGACCTTTTGACTATGAGTTGAGTATGGAATAGAATGAGCTAATCCTTGCATGTATATGATAGAATTGTTGATGAATACCAAAATGATGTTACATGCAAGAAGTTTTTATGATCTTTTCTTTGAAATGTGCAATATTGTTCACAGTCATGTTTAAAGAGGAAAATGTTTTTCCTTGTATTGTGCTTTGCTTGTCAATATTATAGGAAAAATGTCTTCTCCAAACGAATTTGCACAAAAAATAGCTAGAATGCTCCAAAAGGGAAATGCTTCTGAGGGAGAGAACAGTGCTAGAAACGCAAAGACTACCTATATCGAAGTACCCACAGGAAATCAAATCTTGCTAATGACACCGACTATGCTGGGTAGATACAGGCTGCTACTTATCTTCCCCATCGTGCAATGGAAATACGTTGATTTAACAGTTCTGGAAGATTTTGAATGTAAGTATGGACTGGAGAGGTTAATCGCCGAGCCTTATTGGAACAATTTGTTGAGCTGGAGGCAGGATACTTTCATTCCCTTAGTCCAAGGAGTGATCGGAGATCTCTACAGCCCGACTATCAAATTTTAACTGTTCAACCAGGATTATCACATTTCGGCCAATCGCTTGGGCGCTCTCTTAGGATTTTACGAGGAAGATGACCAGTCAAAGCACTGGTATCGAAGGCTAAGGCACGACTTTGGAGATAGAGACATCCCAAGAAAGTATTGGTCAATGATCGCAAGGCCGGGAGTTGAATGGGTTGGGTCGAGAGTAAGAGTTTCTCAAATTGTAAGGGAGGATCTAAAAGTCTTATGGAAGGTAATTGAACACTCATGGGAAGGCAGGCCGGAGAGCCATACGGTCCATTGCCGATATCTCGTCGCCCTGACTGACAGGTATATTTCGTCTAGGCGGCATCTTCACCAAACGACAGTTTCAAGTTAGTTCTCGAAGCATAAAAGCTCTTAAGGAGTTAGCTAGCTACGCAGTTAGTATAGCAGCTACTCAAGTCCTATCCAGCAATTCCTAACATCCACTTCGTCATGCTCATCAACAAGGTATCTCAACTATGGCATAACAGTTAGGAACGCACTATACTATCATGCTTACTCACAACAATTATAAGCAATGATTAACGCATATAAAGATACACAATTATTAATCAAAGCATTTTAGAATCGGGAGATTTCGCGAAATACAGATGATGAGGTACCCCTTTTTGCTGCTGCCTGGCCTCCAGCTCCGCTCCAGAACTCACACTTAGGCTCAGTCTTAGCAAATTTAGGCTGACTCAAACTTGGGCTTTGAAAATCGAATTCTACGAATTTCAATCCTAGACCTACAACGAGACCACACAATCTAGGCTTCGACCTAATTCCCGAAGGTTTAACCTAGGCTCTGATACCACTTTGTAACACCCCGGACCTACCTTCCCGTACATCTGAGGCATTACCGCCACACCTAGAGAGAGAGTTCTATCATTCCGCGATAAACCTCACTCTAGGTGCACAGGCTACAGGGAACTCTTCTAACCACAACCATCACCCAACCGATACTTAAGCACTTTTATACATATCAACTGGTAAAGCTTCATTAAGAAAAATATATTTCTTGCAACGATACATACATAAGGTTGCCCCTCGGCCAAAATACAAACAAGGTTCAACCCAGACGCAACTGGTCATGCCTCGTCATCACTAAGGCTACAAAAAATATATGTACACCAAAAAATTTTCCAAAGACTCCCAAGGATCCGACGTCTAGTCAAGCATGCGGTACACGGGGCCGGTGAACTCTCCCCAGACCAGGTGCCACTCCCCCTCGTACCAGGTAATGTGGTCCAAAAACCGAGAAGTGGTTATGGCCATCGACCACTCCTCCCAAACATCCCGAGGACTAGGGTCCCAAGGGTAGGGGTAGTGCACAATGAACTCCAGGGGATCGCTACCATCTAACGGCTCTATGGGGTAAAAGCCATAAGTAGCCTGGACCTCGTCCATAACCGGGCAAGAGACAAAAGGGGCCGACGGAGCCATAGGAGTATCTGGGTTGGTGGGAGCCTCGGGAGCATAACCAGGTGCGTATGGGTCTTCTCCCTCCATCATCTGTATGTAATCGTCATAATCCATGCCCTGACAAACATACTCCGGTGAACTTTCGGAGTTCACCGGGCTGCAGGAACTGACGCTAGACTGCATCTGATAGGAACACAGTGAAGTGTAGTTAGCACGACGGCTAAGTAAGGATATCAATGGGTTATTCAAAACTAAATAAAGGTTTTGTAAAAATTGTTACATAGAAAACCCTATACCTTACTCATCGGCAAAGATTCTACCTGCAACAGTTATAATAGCAATTTGCATACATTATGAGCACAATTCAATAACGTCTCATAACATTTTCCCTCTTGACAAGGTCATTTGATATTCATTTACATACTCAATAATATATTGTTAAACAATTAAGCATACTAGTAAGTAGTAGAAAACATAAATCACACATCTTGCTTGT
>NC_044928.1:12915692-12924352 GCF_003576645.1 Ipomoea triloba
TGGAAAATATCTTAGCTTAGACTGATTGGGATTAAATCAGATGAATTCTCGGTAGAAACTAATTTAATTCCAATAATTTTCGAAACCAAAAATTTACTCCAGTCTAAAACTAAAATTGGGCTAGGTTCGGTATACCGCGAAATTTCGCGATGTACGATCACAATTAAATTTTTGCTGCTATGGGCTAATCTAATTAAATAGGAAATTCCAGAATAACAGTATGGTGTCTAAAAATCCATTTCCTAGGACAACGGGTCCGAATACTAGCTCCTAAAATTTTTACGGTTCGTGACCGGGACGTACGATCGCAGCTTATTACTAACTGTCCTTACTTATAATAATTCTTTTGAGGCATCGGGAGATCATCTCATCAATGTTATAGCCTAAAGAAATATTTTTCGAACCTTAATTTTACTGGAATAGGTGAGGGGTTACAGTCTACCCTCCTTAAGAAAAGTTTCGTCCTCGAAACTTACTTTCTCACATCTAGGGTCTCTCAGGAGACCGCTACCTACTTTCATGCACACATATGGCAGTTAGCACATAGAACATTGCACATTAAGTATCTTAGACACATAACAAGTAGATTGACTCGTACTTACTTGAGTCAAACAACTCTGGATATTGTTCCATCATCGCGTCTTCCAATTCCCAGGTAGCTTCTTCTGGGCTATGGTTTGACCATTGAACTTTGATCATTCTGATCGACTTTCTCCCCGTGTCTCGGGTTTTAGAATCCAGGATTTGAATTGGCCTTTCTTCATATATCAATGAGTCATCCATTGTCAGTCCCTCCGGCTCCAGTACATGAGATACATCAGGTACATATCGTTTCAATTGAGAAACATGAAACACATTATGTACTCTGTCCAATTCGATTGGTAAGGCCAATCGGTATGCCAGATTTCCCACTCTTTCTAAAATTTCGTAGGGTCCTACAAATCGAGGGCTCAGTTTCCCTTTCTTTCCAAATCTTTTGACCCCTTTTGTGGGTGAGACTTTCAATAACACCTTCTCTCCCACCTGGTACTCTATGAATTGTCGCTTTAGATCAGCATAGGACTTTTGGCGATCTTGTGCGACTTTCATTCTCTCCTGAATCACTTTGATTGCCTCAATGGTTTCTTGTAAGTACTGAGGTCCAAGAATAACAGCATCACTCTTATCGCTCCAGCATAGTGGACTTCGACACTTCTGTCCATATAATGCTTCGTAAGGAGCCATTCTTATAGTGGCATGATAGTTGTTATTGTATGAAAATTCAATTAGATCCAACTGTTCATCCCACGAACCATGGAAATCGAGTGCACAACCTCTGAGCATATCTTCCAAGGTCTGGATCNTGTGCTCATCTTGAGTTGCGTACCCATGGCTACTTGTAATGTTTCCCAAAATCTTGATAGGAACCGTGAATATCGATCTGAAATAATATCGCGTGCTATCCCATGATATTTAACCACATACTTGATTTACCAGGTTTTGTTCATCGGAATAAATCTTGCTGTCTTGGTCAACCGATCAACAACAACCCATACTTGGTCGTTTCCGGCTCTTGTCCTTGGCAATCCTCCCACAAAGTCCATGGAGATTGAATCCCACTTCCATTGAGGAACCTCCAATGGTTGTAGCAACCCTTTCGGCTTACTTCTCTCTGCCTTAACCTTCTGGCAATTCAAGCATTTAGCAACAAATTCCGCAATATCTTTCTTCATGCCCATCCACCAGAAATTTTGCCTCAGATCCTTGTACAGTTTGTCCCCTCCTGGATGAATAGAATAAGGTGTGTTGTGACCCTCTCTCATTAATTGGTTCATTAATTCCTTACAACTTGCAGGTATGATCCATCTGCGTTTGAATCTCATGCTCCCATCCGGATGCAATTCAAATGGACCCTGTTTTCCATCCACCATCTTCTCTTTGATATTCTTTACCCAGTCGTCCTCTCCTTGGGCTTGTTTGATTTCTTCAAATAGGGTTGGAGTGGCCGATAGGTAATATAACTTCATCTCTTGGTCTGCCCGACCACACATTGTTATTTCCAGATTGAGTTTCTGAAAATCCTTGCATAATTGTTCAGGTAATACCCAGAGAGCATGATTTGGCTTTCGGCTCAAAGCATCTGCCACCTTGTTTGCCTTACCCTCTTGGTATTGGATTTCCAGATCGTAGTCCTTGATTAACTCCAACCATCTCCTTTGCCTTAAGTTAAGATCCCTTTGAGTGAAGATGTACTTCAAGCTCTGATGATCCGTAAAGATCTTGCAAGTGACTCCATAAAGATAATGTCGCCAGATTTTCAGGGCAAACACCACAGCTGCTAGTTCCAGATCGTGGGTTGGGTAGTTAGCCTCGTGTGGTTTTAGTTGACGAGATGCGTAAGCTATTACCCTTCCATGTTGCATCAAGACACATCCCAGTCCTTTGTTAGACGCATCTGTGTATAGTTCATAGCCTTCCGTTCCCACAGGTAAGGTTAACACTAGGGCAGTTGTTAACCTCTTCTTGAGTTCCTGGAACGCATGCCCGCATTCTCCACTCCAACTGTATTTGGTAGTCTTCTTGAGCAGATTGGTCAAAGGTCTTGCTATCTTTGAGAAATCCTGGACAAATCTCCTGTAATAACCTGCCAATCCCAAGAAACTTCGGACTTCTGTAACCGATTTGGGTGGTTCCCATTCTATTACGGCTCTTATTTTAGTTGGATCCACCGCTATTCCTTCCCTGGTGATTATGTGACCCAAGAATGCTACTTCCTCTTTCCAAAATTCGCATTTTGAAAGTTTTGCGTAAAGTTTCTTTTCTCTCAACATTTGTAACGTCGTCCTGAGGTGCTCTTCATGCTCTTCCGGCGTCTTAGAATAAACCAGTATGTCATCTATGAAGACAACAATGAACTTATCCAGGTATGGAAGGAAAATCCTGTTCATCAAGTCCATGAAAGTTCCTGGTGTGTTGGTCACTCCGAACGGCACGACTGTGAATTCGTAGTGCCCATACCTAGTCTGGAATGCGGTTTTGGAAATATCCTGTTCCGCGACTCGCACTTGGTGATACCCTGACCGTAAATCAATTTTTGAAAACACGCCCGCTCCCCTCAGTTGATCAAACAGATCGTCGATCCTGGGCAATGGGTATCTGTTCTTCACTGTGACTCGATTGAGCTCTCTATAGTCAACGCACAGTCTTAGGCTTCCATCCTTTTTCCTTACAAACAGTACCGGTGCACCCCAAGGTGACACACTTGGTCTGATGAATCCCTTCTCCAATAACTCTGCCAGTTGAGCCTTCAACTCCTCCATCTCCTTTGGTGCCATTCGATAAGGCGCCTTCGAGACTGGTGCGGTTCCCGGTACGAGGTCGATGGTAAATTCCACTTCCCTCTCTGGCGGCATTTCCGTGAGGTCATCTGGGAACACATCGGGAAATTCACGCACCACCGAGATTTGATTTATTTCAGGTTCTTCCATTCCAGCTTCTTGCATCAAACAGAGGTACACTTCACACCCTTTGCGAGCGTACTTCATCAGCCTCTGCATCGTCATCAACCTTGGTTCAGGTTGTCTTTCCATTCCCCGAAAGGATATTCTCCTCCCTTTCGGTCCTCGCAGGACGACCTTTCGTTCACTGCATACTATCTGAGCTTTATGTTTGTCCAACCAGTCCATTCCTAGTATCACATCAATACCCTCTAGATCGAAACGAATGAGGTTTCCGGGACAGTTGGATCCCGCTATTTCTATTGTGATATTGTCATATCCCTCCTTACAGGCCACTACTATTCCCGAGGCAGTTCTTACATTCAAATCTAACTCAATAGTAGGCCTTAACTTTAATCTATCCGCAAATGTAGATGATATAAACGAATTGGTAGCTCCTGTATCGAACAATACTAAGCCAGGTACTGAGTTAATAAGGAATGTACCGGTCACAACGTCGCTAGCCTGAGCTTGCTTGCTGTTAACGATGTAGATCTTGCCTTGGTTTGCTGTGCTGCTTTCTCCCACGGGTGCTTTCCCTTTGTTGGTGGGATTTGGAGCTGCGTTAGCCAGCCTCCCCCGGCTTCCCTGTTGAGAATTGCCTCCTCCATTTCTTGTCTCTGCGGGCCTCTGGCTGGTGTTCCCACCGAATCCTCCTCTTTGACTCTGACTGTTTTTTTGAGAGGGGTCCCGATAATTGTCCATCCTAGTTTGGCACTCGTAGTTCTTGTGCCCCAAGAACCCGCACTTAAAGCACCTGACCTTCTCCCCTTGGCAATTCTCTCCAAGGTGATCTCGTCCACACCTCCGGCAAGTTGAACTTCTCCTCTGATTCACACCTCCCTTCCTTTCCCCTTGCATCAGATTAAATCTTCCCTGATTGGTTTTCTTGTTGTCCGGCTTGAACTTCTCCTGTCTATCATCAACCTTCCTCTTATTCTTGCTGTAGACCTCCTGTTGATCCAGGTACACTTGGTAGTGGTCGGATGCTCTGTCATATGCCTCCTTGAGAGTAGTGCACATAAACGGTGCAATCGCCCCTCTCACAGCCCAATCCAGTCCACGTACAAACCTCCTCGCCTTGCTGGCTTCGTCAGGCACGATGTTATGAGCAAACCTCACCAGCTCCACGTACTGATCATAATAGGCCTGCACAGTTGCTCCCTTTTGTTTCAATCGCAGGAATTCCTCACACTTAATTCCCTTAATCCTTTCTGTGTAGAATTGTCCTCTCAATTCATCCTTGAATTCCTCCTAGCCAAAGTCTGGGTCTTGCAGCAAGTCGGGCCCAGCAGTTGACCACCAGTTGTCTGCTGCTTTTGTCAGATAGTACACGGCAGAGGATACTCGCTGATCTGCAGGACAGTTGACCGCATCGAGTAGCTTGTCAAACGTCCTAACCCATTCTTCCAAGATTACCGGGTCTTCCTCACCCGCGTAGTATGGTGGCTGCCTGCTTGCTATGGCTTTTGCAAAATCAACTCGCGGCTCTCTGTTATGTTGATTCTGGACTTGTTGAGCCATCATAAATCCAGCCATCTGTTCCATTGCGAGAGCCATACGGTCCATTGCCGATATCTCGTCGCCCTGACCGACAGGTATATTTCGTCTAGGCGGCATCTTCACCAAACGACAGTTTCAAGTTAGTTCTCGAAGCATAAAAGCTCTTAAGGAGTTAGCTAGCTATGCAGTTAGTATAGCAGCTACTCAAGTCCTATCCAGCAATTCCTAACATCCACTTCGTCATGCTCATCAACAAGGTATCTCAACTATGGCATAACAGTTAGGAACGCACTATACTATCATGCTTACTCACAACAATTATAAGCAATGATTAACGCATATAAAGATACACAATTATTAATCAAAGCATTTTAGAATCGGGAGATTTCGCGAAATACAGATGATGAGGTACCCCTTTTTGATGCTGCCTGGTCTCCAGCTCCGCTCCAGAACTCACACTTAGGCTCAGTCTTAGCAAATTTAGGCTGACTCAAACTTGGACTTTGAAAATCGAATTCTCCGAATTTCAATCCTAGACCTACAACGAGACCACACAACCTAGGCTTCGACCTAATTCCCGAAGGTTCAACCTAGGCTCTGATACCACTTTGTAACACCCCGGACCTACCTTCCCGTACATCCGAGGCATTACCGCCACACCTAGAGAGAGAGTTCTATCATTCCGCGATAAACCTCACTCTAGGTGCACAGGCTACAGGGAACTCTTCTAACCACAACCATCACCCAACCGATACTTAAGCACTTTTATACATATCAACTGGTAAAGCTTCATTAAGCAAAATATATTTCTTGCAACGATACATACATAAGGTTGCCCCTCGGCCAAAATACAAACAAGGTTCAACCCAGACGCAACTGGTCATGCCTCGTCATCACTAAGGCTACAAAAAATATATGTACACCAAAAAATTTTCCAAAGACTCCCAAGGATCCGACGTCTAGTCAAGCATGCGGTACACGGGGCCGGTGAACTCTCCCCAGACCAGGTGCCACTCCCCCTCGTACCAGGTAATGTGGTCCAAAAACCGAGAAGTGGTTATGGCCATCGACCACTCCTCCCAAACATCCCGAGGACTAGGGTCCCAAGGGTAGGGGTAGTGCACAATGAACTCCAGGGGATCGCTACCATCTAACGGCTCTNTAGTTCTCGAAGCATAAAAGCTCTTAAGGAGTTAGCTAGCTATGCAGTTAGTATAGCAGCTACTCAAGTCCTATCCAGCAATTCCTAACATCCACTTCGTCATGCTCATCAACAAGGTATCTCAACTATGGCATAACAGTTAGGAACGCACTATACTATCATGCTTACTCACAACAATTATAAGCAATGATTAACGCATATAAAGATACACAATTATTAATCAAAGCATTTTAGAATCGGGAGATTTCGCGAAATACAGATGATGAGGTACCCCTTTTTGCTGCTGCCTGGCCTCCAGCTCCGCTCCAGAACTCACACTTAGGCTCAGTCTTAGCAAATTTAGGCTGACTCAAACTTGGGCTTTGAAAATCGAATTCTACGAATTTCAATCCTAGACCTACAACGAGACCACACAATCTAGGCTTCGACCTAATTCCCGAAGGTTTAACCTAGGCTCTGATACCACTTTGTAACACCCCGGACCTACCTTCCCGTACATCTGAGGCATTACCGCCACACCTAGAGAGAGAGTTCTATCATTCCGCGATAAACCTCACTCTAGGTGAGAGAGAGTTCTATCATTCCGCGATAAACCTCACTCTAGGTGCACAGGCTTTCTATCATTCCGCGATAAACCTCACTCTAGGTGCACAGGCTATCTATCATTCCGCGATAAACCTCACTCTAGGTGCACAGGCTACAGGGAACTCTTCTAACCACAACCATCACCCAACCGATACTTAAGCACTTTTATACATATCAACTGGTAAAGCTTCATTAAGAAAAATATATTTCTTGCAACGATACATACATAAGGTTGCCCCTCGGCCAAAATACAAACAAGGTTCAACCCAGACGCAACTGGTCATGCCTCGTCATCACTAAGGCTACAAAAAATATATGTACACCAAAAAATTTTCCAAAGACTCCCAAGGATCCGACGTCTAGTCAAGCATGCGGTACACGGGGCCGGTGAACTCTCCCCAGACCAGGTGCCACTCCCCCTCGTACCAGGTAATGTGGTCCAAAAACCGAGAAGTGGTTATGGCCATCGACCACTCCTCCCAAACATCCCGAGGACTAGGGTCCCAAGGGTAGGGGTAGTGCACAATGAACTCCAGGGGATCGCTACCATCTAACGGCTCTATGGGGTAAAAGCCATAAGTAGCCTGGACCTCGTCCATAACCGGGCAAGAGACAAAAGGGGCCGACGGAGCCATAGGAGTATCTGGGTTGGTGGGAGCCTCGGGAGCATAACCAGGTGCGTATGGGTCTTCTCCCTCCATCATCTGTATGTAATCGTCATAATCCATGCCCTGACAAACATACTCCGGTGAACTTTCGGAGTTCACCGGGCTGCAGGAACTGACGCTAGACTGCATCTGATAGGAACACAGTGAAGTGTAGTTAGCACGACGGCTAAGTAAGGATATCAATGGGTTATTCAAAACTAAATAAAGGTTTTGTAAAAATTGTTACATAGAAAACCCTATACCTTACTCATCGGCAAAGATTCTACCTGCAACAGTTATAATAGCAATTTGCATACATTATGAGCACAATTCAATAACGTCTCATAACATTTTCCCTCTTGACAAGGTCATTTGATATTCATTTACATACTCAATAATATATTGTTAAACAATTAAGCATACTAGTAAGTAGTAGAAAACATAAATCACACATCTTGCTTGTAATCACTTTAGTAGAAAACCTTTCCCTCATAATGAAATTCTCATCACTTTTCACTTTTCAAAGAGAGAGATCACCCACAACCTTTGGGTACTTAAATACTTGTCACATCTTTCTTTCCCGTAGCTACGGCGTAACTACATTCATATTTCAAAATTCCACTTAGTCCTAGATGGAAAGTGTGAGGCCCTTGGAGTTCTTTCTCCACTTTTGACCACTTGGATCGTTGAACTCGGGTTCAGTGGTCATCGCCCGGTGGACTTATAGGAGCGTTGGAATGATTCCTAGCTAGCCTCACTAGGTTCATAAGAACGACACCTACCCGAACATAGAGTGACTATACTTAAGTGTGCANCAACCTTTGGGTACTTAAATACTTGTCACATCTTTCTTTCCCATAGCTACGGCGTAACTACATTCATATTTCAAAATTCCACTTAGTCCTAGATAGAAAGTGTGAGGCCCTTGGAGTTCTTTCTCCACTTTTGACCACTTGGATCGTTGAACTCGGGTTCAGTGGTCATCGCCCGGTCTAACACTGGTCCCCTGGACTTATAGGAGCGTTGGAATGATTCCTAGCTAGCCTCACTAGGTTCATAAGAACGACACCTACCCGAACATAGAGTGACTATACTTAAGTGTGCACACCCCCGTAGGAGTACCTTTTCCTTCCGGGTGATATAGTACTCGGCGAATAGACTTCGCCCACAGTATGACTGATTATACACATAATTACCATGCGGAATAGGCACTTTAAGCTCATCTTTATTCCGCGGTTAACAAGATCCTTCACCACTTTTACTAGAACTAAGGTTTGAAAACATTTT
>NC_044928.1:12924392-12933682 GCF_003576645.1 Ipomoea triloba
TGACCACTTGGATCGTTGAACTCGGGTTCAGTGGTCATCGCCCGGTCTAATACTGATCCCCTGGACTTATAGGAGCGTTGGAATGATTCCTAGCTAGCCTCACTAGGTTCATAAGAACGACACCTACCCGAACATAGAGTGACTATACTTAAGTGTGCACACCCCCGTAGGAGTACCTTTTCCTTCCGGGTGATATAGTACTCGGCGAATAGACTTCGCCCACAGTATGACTGATTATACACATAATTACCATGCGGAATAGGCACTTTAAGCTCATCTTTATTCCGCGGTTAACAAGATCCTTCACCACTTTTACTAGAACTAAGGTTTGAAAACATTTTTCTACTCTTTTCCCTTTCTTGCTTTGAGAATATTTTGGACCTACTTGGGTCAATTCCAATACTCGGAAATTAATCCTCCTTTTAACCCCATTCAAAAATTCTCATTTTCTTTTGCAAAACATTTGGANTGACTGATCATACACATAATTACCATGCGGAATAGGCACTTTAAGCTCATCTTTATTCCGCGGTTAACAAGATCCTTCACCACTTTTACTAGAACTAAGGTTTGAAAACATTTTTCTACTCTTTTCCCTTTCTTGCTTTGAGAATATTTTGGACCTACTTGGGTCAATTCCAATACTCGGAAATTAATCCTCCTTTTAACCCCATTCAAAAATTCTCATTTTCTTTTGCAAAACATTTGGATGATCCACTAACATCCTTTCACAAAAGTAAATTAAGTGTAACAATTCTACACTTTCAACCCCACATTTTTCACATAAGTCTCACATTTGACACATACATCTCAATGCATATAGCATATACACTTCCCAACCTCAACATAGGCATAACACATAAAGTATATTTATTCTTCTCACTAACCACATATATAATTATGGGTTATACATACCATATACTATACACCAAATGTGACATTTTACCATGTATATATACATAATACAATATATATAAATATATATATATATATATATATATATATATATATATATATATATATATAAAATATACTACACGTACATACTTTTCATATCTATACATAATACAACATACATAAATATATATATCCTATACTACACGTACATACTTTCCATAGGTATACATAATTCACATATATAAAAAAAAATATATATATATATATACTATACTACATGTACCCATAAATATGTACATAATACATATTAATATATATATATATATATATTACACCACATGTACATACACGTAAGTATATACACAAAACATATTAATATATATATACCTATTACACTACACGTACATACTTTTCATATATATACATAATACAATATATATAAATATATATATATATATATATATATATATATATATATATATATATATATATATAATATACTACACGTACATACTTTTCATATCTATACATAATACAACATACATAAATATATATATCCTATACCACATGTACATACTTTCCATAGGTATACATAATTCACATATATAAAAAAAAAATATATATATATATATACTATACTACATGTACCCATAAATATGTACATAATACATATTAATATATATATATATATATATATATTACACCACATGTACATACACGTAAGTATATACACAAAACATATTAATATATATATACCTATTACACTACACGTACATACATTACATACTTAATATAATATACATAGTATGCTTAACTTAATTATTTAGGCACATTAACAACCACCTCATACCAACACAACATTTTGTACATATGCCTTATGAAAGATACAATTACATATATATATACATACATCATGTACACAAAAATTCTACCTAGAACTCATCATATTTCAACCAAGCTATCAATTATCTAGTTTCAAACAACCTCAACCAACCTCAACCGGGTTTCTAATTCCGTAGAAAATCCTTGTAGTTGATTTTCCCCAAATTCACCTTAAAACCCTAGAATTCCATCAACATCATAACACATGATTTTAAGAAATCTTAACTTAGATTCATGTTCTAGGATGAAAAATAAAGCTATCTACCGAATAAAATTGGAGTTTTACTGAATATCTTGAGACTTGTGTAGAGATTCTTGGCTATGGAGTGTTGAAGCTTGAAGGAGAAGATGAAGATCTCACTCTCTCTCCTCTCCTTGAATATTTCGGCCAACACAAGGGAAAAAGGAAAAAAAATTGGCTTTGTGATCTTGGTCCACTTGGTTGACTAGTCCACCCTAATATGTGGTATAAAATTGTGACAAGTGTCACCTCCCTATGGTTTGGTCTTGGAAAATATCTTAGCTTAGACTGATTGGGATTAAATCAGATGAATTCTCGGTAGAAACTAATTTAATTCCAATAATTTTCGAAACCAAAAATTTACTCCAGTCTAAAACTAAAATTGGGCTAGGTTCGGTACACCGCGAAATTTCGCGATGTACGATCACAATTAAATTTTTGCTGCTATGGGCTAATCTAATTAAATAGGAAATTCCAGAATAACAGTATGGTGTCTAAAAATCCATTTCCTAGGACAACGGGTCCGAATACTAGCTCCTAAAATTTTTACGGTTAGTGACCGGGACGTACGATCGCAGCTTATTACTAACTGTCCTTACTTATAATAATTCTTTTGAGGCATCGGGAGATCATCTCATCAATGTTATAGCCTAAAGAAATATTTTTCGAACCTTAATTTTACTGGAATAGGTGAGGGGTTACATACACCCTCGCCGATGTCATTCCTTTCCCCATCTTCAAATGAGTTGTACTTGCTTGTGGACTCTTCGATGTATTCTCCACCACCACGAGAGCCTGGACCATCTGTACCTCCACCCCAAGCCAAGGAGCAAACTTCCAACCCTGAAAGCTACAACATCCCAAGTTGGTTTACCACAGTCACCGATTGGAGATCCCTTCAGAACTTCCAATATCAATTGCACTTGGAGCAGATGCAGAAACTGGAAGAGATTGCATGGGAGATCAAAGAACTCAAGAGAACGTGAAGAAAGAAGGCACCGGAGAAAAAGATAAAAACAATGATGATTTGTGTTGGATAATTCTAAAACTATGATTGTGGACAATCTTTTTGTTTTTACTTCTGTTTATATTTTGGTTATATTCCTGTTATGTCTTCTTTGCACGTTTCGTCTAGCCAAAGACGTTAAACGTAGCGCTCATGGGAGGCAACCCACAAATAAGGAGAAGAAGAGACCACTCCACCATCATCCAAGAAAACCAATCTTGAAAGGTATACTTTGAATTCTTTATTTCTTTACCTTTACTCTGACCAAATTTTGAAGGGCAATACAAACTGCACAAAATTTTAATAGGGATGCACATTGTGAGTATTTCTTTTATCCCTTTTAAATGCCCTGTTTGATTTGATTGCTTTATTTTCTTATATCACACATGAAGAGTTGCATAATATTGTTGTGTCGGATGTGATCTGTCTATTAGAATTGATTTAGCCCAGTTCACACTTTTTAAGTGTGGAAAAGGGGCGTGTGTAGGACCCTTCGAACATATATCATATTTCCTCCGTTCCTCATGGAAACATCGAGGACGATGTTTATTTTTAAGTTATGCTTCTTGAAATAGTTGATTGACTAAGTGATAAGGTATAGGAACTAGAGGGCATGTTATTGCCAATACTATCTAGGAGGGCTCCTAACCTTGTGCCAAAAATTGAATGTTCTAAATATGCTTCGGAAGTATCACTTTGCACCAATTTGCACATTTCGACCCAAGTTAAAAATTTTATGTGTGCTTGCGTGCTCTTCACCTTTTATTTTGTTTGGACCTCAGTCAAGGATCTCTCGAAGTGGGAGTGTGAATCCTTTGCGTTTAGAAAGATAAGAATTGCAAAGCTCGGAAATTGAAATAATCTTAGCAGGACATGGGGCAAAAGGTGAGCCTAAGTGAGCTTAGAGTGAAAACAATCCCTAATCCCAAGAAAAAGGCATGAGGGGTTGATATGGTGAAAAGAAAAAGGCAAAGGCCACTCCTAGAGATAAAAGCAGAGGTGAGCCATCTAGTTTGGATACGGGGTAACCATTGCACCGTCTTCGAAAAAGCATTGAGCTCCATGTGAAGTCGGGTCGCCTGATGACGTTATCCTAGGAAGTGAGAAGATAGAGTGATCGCCCAAGCCTTGGCGATGAGCGGTCCATGTCCCTGCCCTCACTTATATTGCGTAAAGGGGCTTTGGCGTTTAGGTTGGAAATTGGCCGAGGGACGCACATCGTTCCCACTAGTCGGATCGGCTGGAGGCCCCTAGAAAATACAAGGTGAAACTCTTTTGTCACTTGCATGCTTGAAGGTGTGAGCAAATTTTCATGTTATATCCATCTCTTGAGACCTTAACTTCCTTAGCATATTTCTTACATTTGGTCGGCATGAGTTTAGTGATCTTGGTAGATAGTGTAGGGGATTTCACCCGCTCAACTCCGAACACCCGCACATCACTTGATCAATTAACAATAAGGAAAAAGAACTATTCTTGGTGCTTATATGATTGGAGTTTAGAAAAGTATGCTTGCTTGAGGACAAGCAAGATCTAAGTGTGGAAACTTTGATAACCACCAAGAATGGTACTTAAAAAGGGTCTTAATCGGATTAAAAGTGCAACGTTTTGTCATCCGATCATAACAATTGCATGCGTTTTAGCTCAAATGTGATCAAAATCTTCTAACATCATTCCTAGGAAAAGTTTTTAGATATTTTACAGGTTGGAGAGGGATTTGAGGCTAAAATGGAGCAAAAGACAAACAAGCCGCAATGCAGTATCTTCCCACGCAGCCTCACACGCGTGTGGCTAGGCGTGGAATCTATCCAGTAGCTATCCACGCCCACCACCACGCGTGGTAGCGTGCGTGGTCGGGCCAAAGGCCATTTTGGAAAATTTGTTCCCTTTTGTCACCTATATAAATCCCTTTTGCCCTAAACCTAAGAGAGAGAATTATTAGGATAGAATAGATCTGAAATTGTAGAGGGTTTTCTCCCCTCTTGGGGGAAAATTCCTTTTTCTTCTAGGTTAGGTTAGATCCAAGGGCAAGGATGAAGATTGGAATTTCAGGAACAAAGTTGTAAAGATCCCCTTTCTAAGGGTGGTAACTATTCTCTCCAATTCCTAATCTAATATTTGTTTCTTTGAGATTTCATATCTTTTTCTTGTTTCTTTAGAATGTTAGAGTAGATTAGTAAGGGGATTGGTGGCCCCAAGGTTAATCTATGTGGATGTTTGATATAAATTGCTAGTAGATTTGTGAGTGCCTTGATTGTTGGATAATGAACTTGTGTGGATGATGTTCTTCAAGCTTTGTGCCTTTTGTGGCCACATTAGGTAGCAAACCTAAAGGAAGTAAGTGTGTGCGCGATAGCGGCCACTCACGAGTCTAACTCATCCACATCTCCGCTCTTAGTCCGAAAGAACGAGATCCGAGAGGAGTGGTAGACAAAGTGTTCGATGAAATGCCCCAACCGAATGAGGATGTGGGAGTCCAAAGTGTGACGCCACTTGGTGAAGTGCCACAAACTCCCTAGTCTATTCCACATCTTTGCTCACAAATCCATATAAAGATAGACCACATAGAGAAGCCTAAAGCCCCAATCTCTGCCTTTCCTTTATTTTTATCACAACCAACACAACCTTTCAAACCTTCCTACAAATGACATCCAACCTTAGCAAATCTCGTAACTCTTTTCCTTCAACCTCTTAGATGCCAACACACTAGTTCGGTTCCCATTCGCCATCCTTGAGAGACACGAGCCACCATTACAACATACATACCCACCTTACCCAAACACTTTCACTTATCCTGACTACGAGCCATGTCCTTATGCTACATCCTCTATGCTTAATTATGAGAGAATTGAGAAACCTACATACCAACATGGAGAGGAATCCCTTAGTTCAATAGCGGAGAATATTAACAATCGACTTATTCAAGTCATGAAGAAGATTGATCCAAGTTGTGAACCGGCATTAAAGGCCACAATTCCTTCAACCGTTAAACCTCCAATTCAATATAACCCTCCATTAAACCATAAACCTAAGAGACATTGGTATTCTCATTCTCACACCAATACTAGCAATTTACCCCCGCCACAACAAAATGATATATATTTCAATGAAACACCACATTTTGTTCAAATTTTCAACCAACCTATACCATCTTATGAGTACCTTCCACCTGCCAATGATGAAATCCAAATCTTGAAAGAAAAAGTAGAAATGTTCATACAAATGGCCAAGGAAGATACCATCAATCTACGAAATGAAATTAGAAGCGAAATGAAGAAAAATCTTGTCGCTCTTCGTGAGGAAGGACTTCCACTGGATGAAATCGAGACCAAAATGCTATCGATGTCGGAGTAGCTTATGAAGAGAATGCTAACAATGGTTGACAATCCTGTCACAAATGACCACCCGGCAATGGAAACCAACCGGCGAGAGAATGACAAGATGGAAAAAATGATTGATGATGAAGAGGTGAGTGTCCAAGAATGCACAGAACTTGAGATCCCAATACTTGAGAGACACGACACTCGGGGAGTCTTGACTCTTCGTTTTAACACCATCCCTTCACACATTCACACTCACCCCATACACAAAACAATTGTCAGTTTTGATCAAGAGAGTTGTAAGAAAATGGAATAGGGGAACGATGTACACACGCCAACCAACTATACACCCAATACGCCAAGACCCAACATGTAATTAAAGTGAAGTCGGTTGTGCCAACGAGATCCTAGAAGATCAGAAAACTGAGAGGAGGTGAGCCACCTCGCTTGGATTCGGGAACCCATTGCACTGACCTTCGAAAAAGCATGGGTCTCCATGTTGATGCGGTGCAACATAATGAAGATCCATTGAGAGTACCAATTGGGCCAATCACAAGGCCCAAGTCCAAACAACTAAAGCAACTCTTCATTGGTGATGTTCAAAGATGGTGGAAATCCAAGTTAAGCCCAATTGCAAAAGATGAAGAAGAACTCAAGGCTTTTAGTGCTAATTTTGGGATTTAAATTAGGCCCAAATCAGCCCTATTATTTGTGTTCATCATTATTTTAAATTGTTTGGCATGAAAGAGAAAACACTAGTTTGTATTTAGAAAGGATTCCTTAAATCCCTTTCTAAATAGGACTATATTTACTTGCTTTTTAGATTAGGTTTAGGACTCTTTTTCCAATTGTATTTAGGATTATAACCCTATACCGATAAATAGGGCACAATCATATCAGTTTAGAAGGCTTTCATTCAATAAAATTCTTAAGTTTTTCTTTACACTTGTGTAAGAAACCTTATAGCTAATTGTGGACTCAATTAGTGGCTAGTCGTGGACTCAACTAGCAAATTGATTCGTGGACTCGAATCAATCTTCCTTTCTTCAACCTTAGATTTAGGTTCGTGGACTCGTTCTTGAATCGAAGGAAACTAGATCCGACTCTAATTGATTGAAGATTGCATCATCGAGGTACTTGAAGCTACAATGGGATTCTTCTAAGTCTTTGAGGATTCGAGACTAAGGGTTTCTTGTGAGGTCTAAGGTATTTCGATCCATCTCTATCCTTACTTTGGGAGCTATCTTAGGACAATACTTCATCTTTATTTGAACCTTGGACTAGGTTCATGTAACACCCCAATTTCCCACTCTTATACTTTATTACAAGTCAGTAATCAGACGCTGCGGAAGCTTACATCTACTCAACAGAAAACTGGGTGCTACCGCCACACCTAGAGTGAATTCTATCACCTCTTTGACGAACTCCACTCCAAGTGCTAAGGCTAAACTTACAACACCAACATACTACAACAACATCATAGTAGACCTCAACCTGCACTTCTCTTCTATTCTGAGCTCATCGGCTACAGAGGTACTCACTAAACTGCATCTGATAAAAACAATACACATTGAAGTGTAGTTAGCGCGACGGCTAAGTAAGTATATCCACGGGTTATTCAAAACTAAATAAAGGTTTTGTAAAAAAAATTGTTACATCAAAACCCTATACTTACTCATCAGCCGAGGTTCTACCTGCAATAGTTACACATAGCAACGTGCACACATAACAGGCAACAATTTCAATATCAATCTTGAATCACTTTCCCTCTAGACGAGGTCATACAATAATCATTTACAATCACTTTCCCTCTAGACGAGGTCATACAATAATCATTTACTTTCACTTTCCCTCTAGACGAGGTCATACAATAATCATTTACTTACACTTTCCCTCTAGACGAGGTCATACAATAATCATTTACTTAGTCAAAGCATATATTGCCAAACATTTAAGCATATAAGCAAGTAATGGAAAAACACAAATTCCACCTTTTTGTTCTCAATCACTTTCTTTGAAAAACATTTCCCTCATAAGGAAATTCTCTTCACTTTTCACCTTTCAGAGAGATCACCCATAACCTTTGGGTATTTTCAATACTTTTCACATACCTCTTCTCCGTAGCTACAGCGTAACTACATTCATATTTCAAAATCCACTTGGTTCTAGATAGAAAGTGAGTGTGAAACCTTTGGAGTATCCTTTCTCCACTTTTGACTGACCACTTGGATCGTTCAACTCGGGTTCAATGGTCATCGCCCGGTCTAATACTGATCCCCTGGACTTATAGGCACGTTGGAATGATTCCTAGCTAGCCTCACTAGGTTCATAAGAACGACACCTACCCGAAAATAGAGTGACTATACTTAAGTGTGCACACCCCCGCAGGAGAGACCCTTTTCCTTCCGGGTGATATAGTACTCGGCGAATAGACTTCGCCCACAACAGTATGAACTGGTCATACAATAACATAACCACCATACGGGTGAGGCATTTTAAGCTCATCTTTATCCCGTAGGCTACAAGACAAGGTCCTTCACCACTTTTACTAGAACAAAGGTTTGAAAACATTTTCCTTCCTTTTTCCTTTCCTTGAGTCAAAAATCACTTTTTGGACATTTTCCACAAAATCAAGTCCTCCTTTGAAATCAATCACCATTCTTAACTTAGTTCAAAAGTCTTGTCTCTCAAAACATTTTGCTCAAAACATTTTCCATCATCACACTACACATATGTATATATGCATTCAACATAACATTTTCCACATTTATGCATACTCACATAAAGTACACATACCATATATATATATACATAATACAACCTTTATTTAATTATACATATATACTCATATATGTATATATATATATATATATATATATATATATATATATATATATATATATATATATATATATATATATATATATATATATATATATATATA
>NC_044928.1:12933957-12950138 GCF_003576645.1 Ipomoea triloba
TATATATATATATGCACATATCACGACACACACACCCACCACATATACACACACGGCATATACATATATATATTTATACCTAAATACATAATTTCCCCACTTCATAGCATATGTACACCACATAACATATAGGTTTCATGTACACCAATCAACAAAAATTCATAACCTAGCTATCAATTATCTAGTTTCAAATAACCTCAACCGAATAAGGGGATTCCTTACCTCAAGAAGGTTTACTAACACCGTAGGAACAACTCTTGGATCTTTTCCCCAAATTCACCTTAAATCCTATGATCAAAATCAACACCATAACACAATATTTTAAGAAACTAAGCTTAGATTCAAGCTCTAGGAAGGAATGCAAAGCTTTCTACTGAATAAAATCGAAATCTTACCGAATAATCTTGAGAGTTGTGAAGAAATTTGGCTATGGAAGCAAGGTTTTAATGGTGGAGGGAGATGAAGAATCACATGGAAGCAAGGTTTTAATGGTGGAGGGAGATGAAGAATCACACAGAAGCAAGGTTTTAATGGTGGAGGGAGATGAAGAATCACACACTCTCTCACCCTTTCTCTTGGAGGGAGATGAAGAATCACACACTCTCTCACCCTTTCTCTCTTTTCGGCAAGAAGAATCACACACTCTCTCACCCTTTCTCTCTTTTCGGCAACTTGAAGGGAAATGGGGAAAAATAAATGGGAACAAAGCTTTTATATTTTCCCTTATGTGATAAGAATGAGGAGTCTTGAAGACTAAGTCACATTGGATCATCCCTTATAAGATAAGAATGAGGAAGATGTGGATAAAATTGTGACACTTGTCAAAGTCTTATGGTTCCTCAAGAAAAATATCTTCAATTGGACTGGTAAGGGTTAAAACAGATGAATTCTCGGTAGAAAATAATCTAAATCCAATAATTTTCGAAACCACAAATTTATTCCAGTCTAAACCTCAAAATTGGGCTAGGTTCGGTACACCGCGAAATTCCGCGAGGTACGATCACAAATAAATTTTGGCTGCTATGGGCTAATCTAATTAAATAGGAAATTCAAGAATAATAGTATGATGTCTAAAAATCCATTTCCTAGGACAAATGGGTCCGAACACAAGTTCTTAAAAATTTTACGGTTCGTGACCGGCACGCATGATCGCAGCTTATTGGAATTAGTGAGGGGTTACAGTTCATATCACATGTGATATCGGGTGCCCGATGACGTAATCCAAGGGGGTTGAGAAAAAAGAGGGACTGCCCAAGCCATAGCAGCGAGCTACTACAAACTACTGCATCATTATCCTAAGGGACGAGAGGTGAGCCACCCCGCTAGGATTTGGGCACCCATCACACTGTCTTCGAAAAAGCGTGGAGCTCCACATGAATTCGGGTTGCCCAATGACGTTATCTTGGGCGATGAGAAGAAACGAATCACGCTAAAGCCAAAAGCGGAGAGTAGTCCATGTCTTACCATCACTTTACTTACATGTTGGGTCTTGGCGTATCGGGTGGATAGTTGGTTGTCGTGTGTACATCGTTCCCCTTTTCCATTCTCTTACAACTCTCTTGATCAAAACATATGGTTGCCTAAAACATTTTGTAGCTATCTTTTGACACTTATGCTTTGAATGGTTTAATAATTTGCTTGGGGACAAGCAAACTAAATTGTGGAAACTTTTGATAAGGGTCAAAAGATACTAGTTTTCAAGGTCAATTTGAAGGTATTATATGCGTAGTTTGAGCAATTTATGCATGACTTATGAGAAAAAAGCAATAAAATGCTACTTTCATTACAAGGTCTTCTAATTTGTGCATTATGATGTTTTTGAGGATTTATGGATAAAAAGTGTGGCAAAAGCATACCAAAACGATGCATTTTTGAGGAGCACGGAAGTAGGACCATATCACTCCCGTGTCACACGCGTGACTTAGGGCGTGAATCTTCTCTATATCCAAATCACGTTGTTGTCATGTGCGTGATTCTGAGCGTGGAAGCTGTCTAAACCTGTATCACACGTGATTCTGGGAATGGATGAGGATTATTTCCATATCACGCGCGTGGATTGAGCACACGCTAGGTGCAAATTCTTCTTTATAAGGATCTCTGTACATTTTGTGAGTTAGTTTTCATTTTTCGAATATAAAACTCGTAGAACACATGCAAAAATTCTCTTTCTAGCATTTAGCTACTCAATTCTTTCCAATTGAATGTGTGTACCCTTAAACTTGAGAAATGTAATGCAAGTGAAGCCCGGAAATTGGACTAATTTGGTTAGGAATGGGGCAAAAGGTGAGCCTAGTGTAAACTAGCGAGAAATCCCAATTCCCTAGAAAAAGGCATGAGAGGTTGTTATGGTAAAATGAGAAAAAGGCTAAGTAATGGCCATTCATAGAGATAAGATATGAGAGAAGCCATCTTGCTAGGATTTGGGGCAACCAATACGCCGTTCTTCAAACAAGCATAGAGATCTACGTGAAGTCGATTGTCCCAACGAGATCCTAGAACATCAGAAAATTGAGAGTAAGTGAGCCACCCCGCTTGGATTCAAGAACCCGTTGCACTGACTTTCGAAAAAGCATGGAGTTCCATGTGATATCGGGTGCCCGATGACGTGATCCGAGGGGTTTGAGAAGAAAGTGTGACCGCCCAAGCCATGGCGGTGAGCTACTACAAACTACTACATCATTATACTAAGGGACGAGAGGTGAGCCACCCCGCTAGGATTTGGGCACCCATCACACTGTCTTCGAAAAAGCGTGGAGCTCCACATGAAGTCGGGTTGCCCAATGACGTTATCTTGGGCGATGAGAAGAAAAGAATCCCGCTAATGCCAAAAGCGGAGAGTAGTCCATGTCTTTCCATCACTTTACTTACATGTTGGGTCTTGGCGTATTGGGTGGATAGTTGGTTGGCGTGTGTACATCGTTCCCCATTTCTATTCTCTTACAACTCTCTTGATCAAAACATATGGTTGCCTAAAAAATTGTGTAGCTATCTTTTGACACTTATGCTTTGAATGGTTTAATGATTTGCTTGAGGACAAGCAAACTAAATTGTGGAAACTTTTGGTAAGTGTCAAAAGATACTAGTTTTCAAGGTCAATTTAATGGTATTCTATGTGTAGTTGGAGCAATTTATGCGTGACTTATGAGAAAAAAGCAATAAAATGCCACTTTCNAATCACGCTAAAGCCAAAAGCGGAGAGTAGTCCATGTCTTACCATCACTTTACTTACATGTTGGGTCTTGGCGTATCGGGTGGATAGTTGGTTGTCGTGTGTACATCGTTCCCCTTTTCCATTCTCTTACAACTCTCTTGATCAAAACATATGGTTGCCTAAAACATTTTTTAGCTATCTTTTGGCACTTATGCTTTGAATGGTTTAATAATTTGCTTGGGGACAAGCAAACTAAATTGTGGAAACTTTTGATAAGGGTCAAAAGATACTAGTTTTCAAGGTCAATTTGAAGGTATTATATGCGTAGTTTGAGCAATTTATGCATGACTTATGAGAAAAAAGCAATAAAATGCTACTTTCATTACAAGGTCTTCTAATTTGTGCATTATGATGTTTTTGAGGATTTATGGATAAAAAGTGTGGCAAAAGCATACCAAAACGATGCATTTTTGAGGAGCACGGAAGTAGGACCATATCACTCCCGTGTCACACGCGTGACTTAGGGCGTGAATCTTCTCTATATCCAAATCACGTTGTTGTCATGTGCGTGATTCTGAGCGTGGAAGCTGTCTAAACCTGTATCACACGTGATTCTGGGAATGGATGAGGATTATTTCCATATCACGCGCGTGGATTGAGCACACGCTAGGTGCAAATTCTTCTTTATAAGGATCTCTGTACATTTTGTGAGTTAGTTTTCATTTTTCGAATATAAAACTCGTAGAACACATGCAAAAATTCTCTTTCTAGCATTTAGCTACTCAATTCTTTCCAATTGAATGTGTGTACCCTTAAACTTGAGAAATGTAATGCAAGTGAAGCCCGGAAATTGGACTAATTTGGTTAGGAATGGGGCAAAAGGTGAGCCTAGTGTAAACTAGCGAGAAATCCCAATTCCCTAGAAAAAGGCATGAGAGGTTGTTATGGTAAAATGAGAAAAAGGCTAAGTAATGGCCATTCATAGAGATAAGATATGAGAGAAGCCATCTTGCTAGGATTTGGGGCAACCAATACGCCGTTCTTCAAACAAGCATAGAGATCTACGTGAAGTCGATTGTCCCAACGAGATCCTAGAACATCAGAAAATTGAGAGTAAGTGAGCCACCCCGCTTGGATTCAAGAACCCGTTGCACTGACTTTCGAAAAAGCATGGAGTTCCATGTGATATCGGGTGCCCGATGACGTGATCCGAGGGGTTTGAGAAGAAAGTGTGACCGCCCAAGCCATGGCGGTGAGCTACTACAAACTACTACATCATTATACTAAGGGACGAGAGGTGAGCCACCCCGCTAGGATTTGGGCACCCATCACACTGTCTTCGAAAAAGCGTGGAGCTCCACATGAAGTCGGGTTGCCCAATGACGTTATCTTGGGCGATGAGAAGAAAAGAATCCCGCTAATGCCAAAAGCGGAGAGTAGTCCATGTCTTTCCATCACTTTACTTACATGTTGGGTCTTGGCGTATTGGGTGGATAGTTGGTTGGCGTGTGTACATCGTTCCCCATTTCTATTCTCTTACAACTCTCTTGATCAAAACATATGGTTGCCTAAAAAATTGTGTAGCTATCTTTTGACACTTATGCTTTGAATGGTTTAATGATTTGCTTGAGGACAAGCAAACTAAATTGTGGAAACTTTTGGTAAGTGTCAAAAGATACTAGTTTTCAAGGTCAATTTAATGGTATTCTATGTGTAGTTGGAGCAATTTATGCGTGACTTATGAGAAAAAAGCAATAAAATGCCACTTTCATTACAAGGTCTTCTAGTTTGTGCATTATGATGTTTTTGAGGATTTATGGATAAAAAGGGTAGCAAAAGCATACCAAAGCGATCCATTTTTGAGGAGCACGGAAGTAGGACCATATACGCGTGACTTTGGGCGTGATTCTTCTCTATATCCAAATCACGTTGTTATCATGTGCGTGATTCTGAGCGTGGAAGCTGTCTAAACCTGTATCACGCGTGATTCTGGGCATGGTGAGGATTATTTCCATATCACGCCCGTGTAACGCACGTGGATTGAGCACAGCACGCTAGGTGCAAATTCTTCTTTATAAATATGATGATCTCTGTACATTTTGAGAGTTATTTTCATTTTTAGAAGATAAAACTCTTAGAAAACTTGCAAAAATTTTCTCTCTAGCATTTAGCTATTCAATTCTATCCAATTAAATGTGTGTACCCTTAAACTTGAGAAATATAATGCAAGTGAAGCCCGGAAAATGGATTAATTTAGTAGGGCATGGGGCAAAAAGTGAGCCTAGTGTGAGCGAGTGAGAAATCCCAATTCATAGAGATAAGATCCGAGTGAAGCCATCTTGCTGGGATTTGGGGCAACCATTCGCCGTTCTTCAATCAGGAGTAGAGATCTACGTGAAGTCGGTTGCCCCAACGAGATCCTAGAAGATCAGAATATTGGGAGGAGGTGAGCCACCCCGCTTGGATTCGGGAACCCATTGCACTGACCTTCGAAAAAGCATGGGGCTCCATGCGATGTAGGGTGCCCGATGACGTGATCCGAGGGGGTTGAGAAGAAAGAGTGACCAGCCAAGCCATGGCGGTGAGTTACTACAAACTACTACATCATTATCCTAAGGGACGAGAGGTGAGCCACCCCGCTAGGATTTGGGCACCCATCACACTGTCTTCGAAAAAGCGTGGAGCTCCACATGAAGTCGGGTTGCCCAATTCGAAAAAGCGTGGAGCTCCACATGAAGTCGGGTTGCCCAATGACGTTATCTGTGGAGCTCCACATGAAGTCGGGTTGCCCAATGACGTTATCTAGGGCAATGAGAAGAAAAGAATCTCGCTAAAGCCAAAAGCGGAGAGTAGTCTATGTCTTACCATCACTTTACTTACATGTTGGGTCTTGGCGTATTGGGTGGATAGTTGTTTGGCGTGTGTACATCGTTACCCTTTTCCATTCTCTTACAACTTTCTTGATCAAAACATATGGTTGTCTAAAACATTGTGTAGCTATCTTTTGACACTTATGCTTTGAATGGTTAAATGATTTGCTTGGGGACAAGCAAACTAAATTGTGGAAACTTTTGATAAGTGTCAAAAGATACTTGTTTTCAAGGTCAATTTGAAGGTATTCTATGCGTAGTTTGAGCAATTTATGCGTGAATTATGAGTAAAAAGCAATAAAATGCCATTTTCATTACAAGGTATTATAATTTGTGCATTATGATGTTTTTGAAGAATTATGGATAAAAACGGTGACAAATGCATACCAAAACGATGTATTTTTCAAGAGCACGGAAGTAGGACCAAATCACTCCGTGTCACACGCGTGACTTAGGGCGTGATTCCTCTCTATACCTAAATCACGTTGTTGTCATGTGCGTGATTCTGAGCGTGGAAGCTGTCTGAACTTGTATCACGCATGATTCGTGTCATTGATGAGGATTATTTCCATATCACGCTCGTGTCACGCACGTGGATTGAGCGCAGCACGCTAGGTGCAAATTCTTATTTATAAATATGAGGATCTCCATACATTTTGAGAGTTATTTTCATTTTTAGAAGATAAAACTCTTAGAAAACTTGCAAAAATTCTCTCTCTAGCATTTAGCTATTCAATTCTATCCAATTGAATGTGTGTACCCTTAAACTTGAGAAATATAATGCAAGTGAAGCCCGGAAAATGGATTAATTTGGTAGGGCATGGGCAAAAGGTGAGCCTAGTGTGAGCGAGTGAGAAATCCCAATTCCCTAGAAAAAGGCATGAGGGATTGTTATGGTAAAATGAGAAAGAGGCTAAGTAATGGCCATTCCTAGAGATAAGATCCGTGAGAAACCATCTTGCTTGGATTTGGGGCAACCATTGCACCGTTCTTCAATCAAGAGTAGAGATCTACGTGAAGCCGGTTGTCCCAACGAGATCCTAGAAGATCGGAAAATTGGAAGGAGGTGAGCCACGCCGCTTGGATTCGGGAACCCATTGCACTGACCTTCGAAAAAGCATGGGGCTCTATGTAATGTCGCGTGCCCAATGACGTGATCTGAGGGGGTTGAGAGTAATGTCGCGTGCCCAATGACGTGATCTGAGGGGGTTGAGAAGAAAGAGCGACCCCCAATGACGTGATCTGAGGGGGTTGAGAAGAAAGAGCGACCACCCAAGCCATGGCGGTGAGCTATTACAAACTATTACATCATTATCCTAAGGGACGAGAGGTGAGCCACCCCGCTAGGATTTGGGCACCCATTACACTGTCTTCGAAAAAGCGTGGAGCTCCACATGAAGTCGGGTTGCCCAATGATGTTTTCTAGGGCAATGAGAAAAAAAGAATCCCGCTAAAGCCAAATTTGAAGGTATTCTATGCGTAGTTTGAGCAATTTATGCGTGAATTATGAGTAAAAAGCAATAAAATGCCATTTTAATTACAAGGTCTTCTAATTTGTGCATTATGCTGTTTTTGAGGAATTATGGATAAAGAGGGTCACAAATGCATACCAAAACGATGCATTTTTTAAGAGCACGGAAGTAGGATCAAATCACTCCGTGTCACACGCGTGACTTAGGGCGTGATTCTTCTCTATACCCAAATCATGTTGTTGTCATGTGCGTGATTCTGAGCGTGGAAGCTGTCTAAACCTATATCACGCGTGATTCGGGGCATTGATGAGGATTATTTCCATATCACGCCCATGTCACGCACGTGGATTGAGTGCAGCATGCTAGGTGCATATTCTTCTTTATAAATATGAGGATCTCTATACATTTTGAGAGTTAGTTTTCATTTTTGGAAGATAAAACTCTTAGAAAACTTGCAAAAATTCTCTCTCTAGCATTTAGCTATTCAATTCTATCCAATTGAATGTGTGTACCCTTAAACTTGAGAAATATAATACAAGTGAAGCCCGGAAACGGATTAATTTGGTAGGGCATGGGGCAAAAGGTGAACCTAGTGTGAGCGAGTGATAAATCCCAATTCCCTAGAACTGCATGAGGGATTGTTATGGTAAAATGAGAAAGAGGCTAAGTAATGGCCACTCCTAGAGATAAGATCTGAGAGAAGCCATCTTGCTAGGATTTGGGGCAACCATTGCACCGTTCTTCAGTCAAAAGTAGAGATCTACGTGAAGCCGGTTGTCCCAACGAGATCCTAGAAGATTGGAAAATTGGGAGGAGGTGTGCCACCCCGCTTGGATTCGGGAACCCATTTCAATAACCTTCGAAAAAGCATGGGGCTCCATGTAATGTCGGGTGGCCGATGACGTGATCCGAGGCGGTTGAGAAGAAAGAGTGACCGCCCAAGCCATGGCGTTGAGCTACTGCAAACTACTACATCATCATCCTAAGGGACGAGAGGTGAGCCACCGCGCTAGGATTTGGGCACCCATCACACTGTCTTCGAAAATGCGTGGAGTTCCACATGAAGTCGGGTTGCCCAATGACGTTATCTAGGGAAATGAGAAGAAAAGAATCCCGCTAAAGCCAAATTTGAAGGTATTCTATGCGTAGTTTGAGCAATTTATGCGTGAATTATGAGTAAAAAGCAATAAAATGCTATTTTCATTACAAGGTATTCTAATTTGTGCATTATGATGTCTTCTAGGAATTATGGATAAAAAGGGTGACAAATGCATACCAGAACGATGCATTTTTTAAGAGCACGGAAGTAGGACAAAATCACTCCGTGTCACACGCGTGACTTAGGGCATGATTCTTCTCTATACCCAAATCACGTTGTTGTAATGTGCGTGATTCTGAGCGTGGAAGCTGTCTGGACCTCTATCACGCGTGATTCGGGGCATTGATGACGATTATTTCCATATCATGCCTGTGTCACGCACATGGATTGAGCACAGCACGTTAGGTGCATATTCTTCTTTATAAGTACGAGGATTTCTATACATTTAGAGAGTTAGTTTTCATTTTTAGAAGATAAAACTATTAGAAAACTTGCAAAAATTCTCTCTCTAGCAGTTAGCTATTCAATTCTATCCAATTGAATGTGTGTACCCTTAAACTTGAGAAATATAATGCAAGTGAAGCCCGGAAACGGATTAATTTGGTATGGCATGGGGCAAAAGGTGAGCCTAGTGTGAGCTAGTGAGAAATTCCAATTCCCTAGAAAAAGGCATGAGGGATTGTTATGGTAAAATGAGAAAGAGGCTAAGTAATGGCCACTCCTAAAGATAAGATCCGAGAAAAGCCATCTTGCTTGGATTTGGGGCAACCAGTGCAACGTTTTTCAATCAAGAGTAGAGATCTACGTGAAGCCGGTTGTCCCAACGAGATCCTAGAAGATCGGAAAAATGCCACGAGGTGAGCCACCCCACTTGGATTCGGGAACCCATTGTACTGTCTTTGAAAAAGCGTGGAGCTCCACATGAATTGCCCAATGACGTTTTCTAGCATGACCATCCATTCTCCATGAAATTGAAGATCCATTACGGAGTCTTCGTCTGATGCTGTGTCGCTTTCTGTGGAGTAGCCAGAGTAGCTGGGGTAACCCATGTAGTTAACCCATTCTTGCCTATCCATACCAGATTGCCTTCTCTTCGTTCTCCAAACATCCTTGTTCCACTGGCTCTTGTGTTACTAGCCCAGCAGAAGATCCAATTTTTAGGCATGGATATTGACCAGGGAAAGTTTCAACCAGGAAGGCATATTGCTCAGGAATTACTCAAATTTCCTGATGAAAACCTCACAAAGCAGCAAGTTCAACAATTTCTTGGTATAATTAATTATATCCGAGATTTTGTTCCCAACATAGCCCCTCATGTTAGCACTCTCACCAAGATGTTGAAAAAGTCACCACCAAAATGGAGCATAGAACAAACCAAGGCAATCCGATGGATGAAGGAGCACACCAAGGAATTACCACAATTGCACATTCCAGCAGGTGAAGAACTTAGAATTCTACAAACAGATGCCAGTGATTACTATTGGGGAGCAATACTTCTACAGGAAGTCAAAGGAAAAAGGCTTGTTTGCGGCTACTCCAGTGGTAGATTCAAAGAGGCAGAACTTCATTACCACTCCACTTATAAAGAGATTTTAGCCGTGAAAAATGGAATTAAAAAAATTTAATTTTCATTTGATCGGTTATAAGTTTCTTATTGAGTTAGACATGTCAGCTTTTCCAAAAATGTTGCAATTCAAGAGGAAAGAAATTCCACAAGCTCAAGCTCTAAGATGGCAACAATGGTTTTCCAGATACAACTATGATGTTCGCCATATTCCAGGAAAGAAGAATGTGGTTGCAGATTTTTTATCAAGACCACAGCAGATTCCTCAACTCCAGTTCTAGTCCAAGCTCTATGAAGTCTATATGTTCAATGAAGGAAGTTCCAGCCAGAGCACTTCATCAAATGCAGATGTTCCACCAAACATTGATGTCAACCAGTTCCCATGGAGCCATGAATACCTTGAAGAAAGAAGAACAGATTGGGAAGTCAGATTGTTCAGATACTATGGAGGTCATATGCTACAACCATATGGTATTCACCCTAAATATCCATTTGCTCAAATCTTTATTGCTCAAGTTCAAGATTGGCCAGAAGAGTTAAATTGGATATTTTGGTATTTATGCCATGAATATCATATTTTAATGGAGTTCCACAGGCCTAGCTTAAGAAAAGAGTTAGATCTTTCTGTTGAGAAAGATTTAATAAAATTCTTAACTTGGTTTTATCCATTAAAATACTGGGCCAAGATGGTCCAAAATTCTTCACAGTTCATCTGCATAGGGAAGTCACAGCATGGGTATCCAGATTTTTAGAAGGACATACAGAACCATTTATGAAGATTTATGAGCAGCACATGGAATCTATCATAGTCCGAGAAGAAGACTATCCAGAATTTCAGAGGTACATTTTCGCCCAGAACAAGGTCATTCCAAAAGAAATTTGGCCCAGAGAAGGGATCCAGCCAGATGTAAGACAAGATGACGAGATCTACCATGAAAGGATCAAGTCAGCAAAAAACCAGTACTACTATGAGCTAAACCAGACTCAGAAGGAAGATATCTGGTCACAAGACCCTTGGAACTTTGATGATATAGATTCAGTGCTTGAAGAAGTTGAAAAGATTGAGAAAGCTTATGCTCAAAAGTCTCAAAAGAAAAGTCCAGAACACAAGAGCCAGTGGAACAAGGATGTTTGGAGAACGAAGAGAAGGCAATCTGGTATGGATAGGCAAGAATGGGTTAACTACATGGGTTACCCCAGCTACTCTGGCTACTCCACAGAAAGCGACACAGCATCAGACGAAGACTCCGTAATGGATCTTCAATTTCATGGAGAATGGATGGTCATGAAGACAAAGCAACCAGATTGGAACCCACAAAACTGGAAAGGAAAGAGATTCATGAGTGAAGGATAAGATTTGATATTATCTCTCCATCAAAGCCCCAGCAAAGCAAATCTCATCTGCAACAAAAAATCTTATCTTCAAAGATAAGATCCCCGTCCTGACTGGGTCATGTCAGCGTTATCTTATCAGTTTGGCGTGTTGTATGAATTATTAGACAACTTTATTAAAAGGTAGCTTTACTTTATGTCAAGAAGGCCATCACACTTTGTCGGCCACATGTATTGTAATAATTGTAAACAGCTGTATTGTATTTCGAGAACCATCCTTGATCCCTATAAAAGGAGGTTCAGTTTGCTTTGTAAATTATCGCAGTTTGAAATATAAAATTTCCCAGTTTGCAAAATATCATGAGTTTCTAAGTTTTTTTGTTGAAGGTTTTGAATAGATTTATGGTTATGTTCCTGCTAAGTCTCAAGTAATCTCTAACATGTAGAGAAGTTAGGAAGTGGTTCGAGAGTCTTGTTGTCATGCCCTGGAGAGGCTTTTAGTTTTCTCTCACCTTTGGTCCTAATTCTCCACTGCTTTGACATCTTTGAGACATTGATTCAAGGGTTGATAGTTGATAACAAGTCGTAACTTTCCCCTTGCTTGTTCTGCTCGCTTGTTCACATAGAATGCTTCACATGCCCATGAGGATTTGGATTCTGTGATTAGTCCTAACTTCTGCAACTCCTTACACTCTTGAACCGCCATTTTGAGATGTTGAGGATTCATTCCTGAGTGGCTGGCTTTGGTGGGGTTGATCACCTTTCCTTCTTTGAATGGAAGTTCAATACAGAACTCTTCTCTGGTCCATAGGGGCTTACTGTGTTTCTTCATGAATTCGTCATGAGAGTTTGCACATAATTGCTCCACCAATTGTTGTTTGATCTGGGTGATGGTATCCATGAAGTTGAGTTGCCACATTCTGTAATCTTCTTCATAGGGCTTGAAGTAGGGGCCTTTGCTAATTCCTCGTGATTGAACCAATACATTCATCATCTTGAAAGCATCAAATCCTAATAGCAAATCCCTTCTTGGAAGGCCACATCCAAGAACATGAATTTGGATCTTGCAGTTAGGAAGTATGCTAATCTCCAATGGTTCCTTCGTCTCTAATCCTGCATCAAAATCANATGCTTCACATGCCCATGAGGATTTGGATTCTGTGGTTAGTCCTAACTTCTGCAACTCCTTACACTCTTGAACCGCCATTTTGAGATGTTGAGGATTCATTCCTGAGTGGCTGGCTTTGGTGGGGTTGATCACCTTTCCTTCTTTGAATGGAAGTTCAATAAAGAACTCTTCTCTGGTCCATAGGGGCTTACTGTGTTTCTTCATGAATTCGTCATGAGAATCTGCACATAATTGCTCCACCAATTGTTGCTTGATCTGGGTGATGGTATCCATGAAGTTGAGTTGCCACATTCTGTAATCTTCTTCATAGGGCTTGAAGTAGGGGCCTTTGCTAATTCCTCGTGATTGAACCAATACCTTCATCATCTTGAAAGCATCAAATCCTAATAGCAAATCCCTTCTTGGAAGGCCACATCCAAGAACATGAATTTGGATCTTGCAGTTAGGAAGTATGCTAATCTCCAATGGTTCCTTCGTCTCCAATCCTGCATCAAAATCATCTCCAGATGCTGATGTAAGACGTTTCTGGGATGGTCTCCATGCCTCTTGAGGTAACAGCTTTGGGTTCATCATTGAGAACTGAGCTCCAGTATCAACAAGGGCTATGGCATCGAATGGATTGCTTGACCGGTGCTTGATATGTACTTTTACATGGGGTGCTTTAAACTCTTCATCTTCTTTTATCCCAAAATTGTATGAGATAAAATCTTCTTCCGGAACTTCATCTTCTATGGAAAAGATTGTTTCTGCCGAAGGTTCGTCTTCATCTTCTATGGAAAAGATTGTTTCTGCCGAAGGTTCGTCTTCATCTTCTATGGAAAAGATTGTTTCTGCCGAAGGTTCGTCTTCTGGGCTGAGATAGCCATCCAGGTCTTCTTCGGCGATATCGTCATCAATAAGAGACATGATTTCCGATATCATTTTAGCCGCTTGCTTCTCCTTGCAATCTTTGGCGTAGTGTCCTGGCTTTCCACAAATAAAGCATTTGTTAGATGTTTTATTTCCTCTCTTTTTTGGTTGTGCTTTCTGGTTCTGGGATTTTCTGAAATATCTCCTCCTTGGCTTCCATCCGATTCTTCTAGTGTTTTGAGGACTCCTCCTTGGCTTCCATCCGATTCTTCTAGTGTTTTGAGGATTCTTCCTTGGCTTCCATCCGATTCTTCTAGTGTTTTGAGGATTCTTCTTGAAGCGAGTGAAATTTCTCCTTCTTACTCTGGGTTTGTCTCCACACACTCCATTGCATGAGGATCCTATTATGAGGTTTGGCTTCTGGCATGCTTTGGAAAGAATTGATTCATGCTTTCTCAAGGTCTGGAACTTGTTGTGGATCTGGCAAATATTGTCTAGGCTTTCAAATATTGCTTGCCTAATCTGCCCAGTTGAAAGATGTGTTATGGATCCATGATTCTTTTTGATAAGTTGATCTGTACTGTCTGCCAGCAGGGGTGGTAAGGATGAAACAAAAGCTTGCTTGAGATTGTTGTCAAATCCCAGAAAATAGAAAACTTTTGTCATCCTTTTGAAGTGTTCCTCTAAGTGCCTTTTCTCATAAGACAGGCACTTCATTCTGAAAAACTCCGTTCTCTTCTGTTCTACTTCATCTTCATGTTTACCCAGAAATATGAAGTAAATCATTGAAACGGCTTCCTGGAGAGGTAGTCCTAAGAACATCATCTTGAATGCCCCATCTGCTTTTGACCACCAATCTTTAAGAATTCCAGTGAACTTTGCTGTAAATTCCATCAGGATTTTGAAAGTATCTCGTTCTACTAGATTCCTAGTAGTCATCCATGTGTGGAACTCAGCAAACTTTTCTCCCCACTTTTCTGGTGATAAATCATCAATTGTAAAGAATTGATAATTTACTCCTTTGTGCATCACCATTTCCGTGGCACTTTCAACACCAAAGTATTCTTCCTCTGTATGACCCATTGGTTGATCAGCAGGTTGTTGAGTTGTGTATCCACCAGTTGATGATTCTGCCGGATCTGCCATAAATGCAGGGTTTTCCGACTCCTCGGAATCTTCTCCTTCTGGATCTGTATATCCTTCTGATTCTGACTGAGTTGCTTCAGATTGGTAGCCAGATTCTTCTGATATTTCTCCAGTACTATAAGCTTCCATGACTGGTAGGTTTCTCTCAGGTGGATATGGGCCTTTGATAACAGAATCAAAAAGATCCTTATCTGTGATTGTTTCATGGAGCATCATTTGGGTCGTATTTGGGGTTGTATTTGGTGGAGGGTACAGGTCATTTGATTTTGAGGATATAATTGGCTGGGATGGAGTGGTAGTTTGTTCTGAAATGGTGAAAGGTCTAAAAACTTGCTGGTGTAAAGGGTGAGATGGATTTCTAATTTTCCAAGCAGAGAACAATCTTGTTTGAGAATCAGGTTGGGCTTGAGATGTGGGTAAAGGCAAAGTTGGTTGTGGTGGGGGTTGTGGATTCTTTTGTTTAGGCTTATTTCTCCTATGGTACTCATCTAGAATGGAAGAGTCTGTAGGAGGAAACATAGGGTTTCCAGACTGGAACGACGAACTTGTTAAGGAACTGGTTTGGTAAAATGGTGTTGGAGTAGAGGTAGCTGGGTATTTTTGGGGTGTTTCAAACAAATTGGGTTGGTAAGGTTGTTTGGGCCTGATCTCGGATCTCAACTGATCTATCATGCTCCGGATAGAAGCAGTTTCGTTGGCTTGGTACTGAAAATGGGCTTGAAGGGATTGACCATAAGAAGGTCTCTCAAAAGGGATCTGCTCCAATCTTTTCTCCAAAATCTGGATCCTTGAGTCAATCTTTGAATAGTATTCTCCAGATTTGTGGCTTAGCTCAACAAGATTGTTGGAAATTGATTTGAGGGTGCGGTTTTGAGCTAAGGCGTTCTCCGTTTGCCAGTTTAAAGTCTGCTCAATGGATGGTTGTCCTCTTAACTGGCCTGTTGGTAATACTTCATTAGGAGCTGGGATCTTTGGTGCATGCATACAACCTCCTCGCTGAAAACTTTCCAAAGGGGGAAAGTCTTCCTCATAGGACTCTGAGATCACCATTGCTGGGATGGCTGGTGAAGCTGGTACTATTGTGGGCTCCTTTCTTAAGTACTCTTGCTCATAGCACTTAAGAGCTTTCTTTTTTCTTTGCAGGGGCACAGGTGGTGGTGACGGCGGATCTTCATCATCACTATCATCCTTACTTCTGGATCTTCTCCTTCCAGAGGGCTTGCAGCTGGGTCTCCTCTGTGGCTCCTTTGTTGGGTAGCATTGCTTACAATCATCTTCACACAAATCAAAGAAACAGTGATTTGAGATGGGATCCTTAAACCAGAAAACTGGTTTACCAAATTGGTCGAACGAATGAACAATTTCACTCATTCCTGTTTTTCCGTAACCAAGGAAAACTGGTTCTGCATCATCATCGTCTGGGTCATAGTCAAGGATCTCCTGGACATGCTCCTCTTGTCTTTCTCTAGCCTCTTCTACCATATTGATGGATGGTAGAAATTCTGTTCTTTTTAGATGAGCATGATTGAATGAGATTCCAACGGTACCATCTTTTCGCCTGCTGATGGT
>NC_044928.1:12950163-12961750 GCF_003576645.1 Ipomoea triloba
ACTATAAGCTTCCATGACTGGTAGTTTTCTCTCAGGTGGGTCTAGGTGGGTCTGGACCTTTGATAACAGAATCAAAAAGATCCTTATCTGTGATTGTTTCATGGAGCATCATTTGGGTTGTTTGGGGTTGTATTTGGTGGAGGGTACAGGTCATTTGATTTTGAGGATATAATTGGCTGGGATGGAGTGGTAGTTTGTTCTGAAATGGTGAAAGGTCTAAAAACTTGCTGGTGTAAAGGGTGAGATGGATTTCTAATTTTCCAAGCAGAGAACAAACTTGTTTGAGAATCAGGTTGGGCTTGAGATGTGGGTAAAGGCAAAGTTGGTTGTGGTGGGGGTTGTGGATACTTTTGTTTAGGCTTACTTCTCCTATGGTACTCATCTAGAATGGAAGAGTCTGTAGGAGGAAACATAGGGTTTCCAGACTGGAACGACGAACTTGTTAAGGAACTGGTTTGGTAAAATGGTGTTGGAGTAGAGGTAGCTGGGTATTTTTGGGGTGTTTCAAACAAATTGGGTTGGTAAGGTTGTTTGGGCCTGATCTCGGATCTCAACTGATCTATCATGCTCCGGATAGAAGCAGTTTCGTTGGCTTGGTACTGAAAATGGGCTTGAAGGGATTGACCATAAGAAGGTCTCTCAAAAGGGATCTGCTCCAATCTTTTCTCCAAAATCTGGATCCTTGAGTCAATCTTTGAATAGTATTCTCCAGATTTGTGGCTTAGCTCAACAAGATTGTTGGAAATTGATTTGAGGGTGCGGTTTTGAGCTAAGGCGTTCTCCGTTTGCCAGTTTAAAGTCTGCTCAATGGATGGTTGTCCTCTTAACTGGCCTGTTGGTAATACTTCATTAGGAGCTGGGATCTTTGGTGCATGCATACAACCTCCTCGCTGAAAACTTTCCAAAGGGGAAAGTCTTCCTCATAGGACTCTGAGATCACCATTGCTGGGATGCTGGTGAAGCTGGTACTATTGTGGGCTCCTTTCTTAAGTACTCTTGCTCATAGCACTTAAGAGCTTTCTTTTTTCTTTGCAGGGGCACAGGTGGTGGTGACGGCGGATCTTCATCATCACTATCATCCTTCCTTCTGGATCTTCTCCTTCTAGAGGGCTTGCAGCTGGGTCTCCTCTGTGGCTCCTTTGTTGGGTAGCATTGCTTACAATCATCTTCACACAAATCGAAGAAACAGTGATTTGAGATGGGATCCTTAAACCAGAAAACTGGTTTACCAAGTTGGTCGAACGAATGAACAATTTCACTCATTCTTGTTTTTCCGTAACCAAGGAAAACTGGTTCTGCATCATCATCGTCTGGGTCATAGTCAAGAATCTCCTGGACATGCTCCTCTTGTCTTTCTCTAGCCTCTTCTACCATATTGATGGATGGTAGAAATTCTGTTCTTTTTAGATGGGCATGATTGAATGAGATTCCAACGGTACCATCTTTTCGCCTGCTGATGGTAGCCTCGTTGGATTCGATTGGCCTTCTGTTCTGGTGCAGCTTCTCATAGTTGGATATCCAAGTGTCAGGGATGACTTGGATCAACTCCTCTTTTGTACATCTCCTGGGAACCTTAGTGCAGGTAACATTTCTCTGTTCATCAGTGACTAGGATGAGAGCTTCTCCTCCTCCTGGAATTTTCATATCGAAAGCATGGTCTTGCAATCGATAAGACATCTGGTAGTGGACAGTGGCTTCAATAGCATCTTGCTCAGCATGCTTAGCTCCAACAATATGGACTTGAATTTTAAACATATCTAGAAGATGCGGATCTTCTAAGGATACATTAAAATTTGGGTAAACAGTAGCACAGACAGTGCCAGAATCAAGTGTGACTTCCATAGTGGCTATCAATGCATGTTGGTACTCTAAGTACCTGGAATCAAGGAGACATAGCTTGGCAACTACGGGTTGACCCTTTCTGCCATGATAGGTTATGGCAAACGGATTGCTCCAAAGTGGATATGGGTATATCCTTCTCTCCTCCAAATGGCCGGGAATTCATCAGGGATTTCAAGAGTAATGAACTGTTCTTGGTGGGGGGAATATATGGGACATCTGCTCATGGCTGAGGCTGAGATGTATTCTTTGGGAACTAAAGACCTTTTCTGGTAAATAGCTTTAAGGGATTTAACCAGGAGATTGGATTGGTTTCTTTTATTGAAAGCAGAGTATGGATTCAGAAGGGGCAGATGGGTTTCTTCTATTTTTTGGTCCTCTTTAAGATAATTTATCTCATAGAGATAATCCATCTTAGAAGAGAGAGATTTTTTGAAATGAGGTTTTTCTAATGAAAAAGAAGAACGGCTAGGTACAATAGATGTGGATGTAGAAGCTGAAGAAGAAGACATATTTAGGAAATATGAAGGTTTTGAATAAAGAGATATGGCTGGCTCTGATACCAAATCGAGGAGTCTCTAAAAGCAGTGGAGAATTAGGACCAAAGGTGAGAGAAAACTAAAAGCCTCTCCGGGGCATGACAACAAGACTCTCGAACCACTTCCTAACTTCTCTACATGTTAGAGATTACTTGAGACTTAGCAGGAACATAACCATAAATCTATTCAAAACCTTCAACTGAAAAACTTAGAAACTCATGATATTTTGCAAACTGGGAAATTTTATATTTCAAACTGCGATATCTTACAAAGCAAACTGAACCTCCTTTTATAGGGATCAAGGATGGTTCTCGAAATACAATACAGCTGTTTACAATTATTACAATACATGTGGCCGACAAAGTGTGATGGCCTTCTTGACATAAAGTAAAGCTACCTTTTAATAAAGTTGTCTAATAATTCATACAACACGCCAAACTGATAAGATAACGCTGACATGACCCTGTCAGGACGGGGATCTTATCTTTGAAGATAAGATTTTTTGTTGCAGATGAGATTTGCTTTGCTGGAGAGATAAGATCAAATCTTATCCTTCACTCATGAATCTCTTTCCTTTCCAGTTTTGTGGGTTCCAATCTGGTTGCTTTGTCTTCATGACCATCCATTCTCCATGAAATTGAAGATCCATTACGGAGTCTTCGTCTGATGCTGTGTCACTTTCTGTGGAGTAGCCAGAGTAGCTGGGGTAACCCATGTAGTTAACCCATTCTTGTCTATCCATACCAGATTGCCTTCTCTTCGTTCTCCAAACATCCTTGTTCCACTGGCTCTTGTGTTCTGGCCTTTTCTTTTGAGACTTTTGAGCATAAGCTTTCTCAATCTTTTCAACTTCTTCAAGCACTGAATCTATATCATCAAAGTTCCAAGGGTCTTGTGACCAGATATCTTCCTTCTGGGTCTGGTGTAGCTCATAGTAGTACTGGTTTTTTGCTGACTTGATCCTTTCATGGTAGATCTCATCATCTTGTCTCACATCTGGCTGAATCCCTTCTCTGGGCCAAATTTCTTTTGGAATGACCTTGTTCTGGGCGAAAATGTACCTCTGAAATTCTGGATAGTCTTCTTCTCGGACTATGATAGATTCCATGTGCTGCTCATAAATCTTCATAAATGGTTTTGTATGTCCTTCTAAAAATCTGGATACCCATGCTGTGACTTCCCTATGCAGATGAACTGTGAAGAATTCTGGACCATCTTGGCATAACTTCTTCCAGTATTTTAATGGATAAAACCAAGTTAAGAATTTTATTAAATCTTTCTCAACAGAAAGATCTAACTCTTTTCTTAAGCTAGGCCTGTGGAACTCCATTAAAATATGATATTCATGGCATAAATACCAAAATATCCAATTTAACTCTTCTGGCCAATCTTGAACTTGAGCAATAAAGATTTGAGCAAATGGATATTTAGGGTGAATACCATATGGTTGTAGCATATGACCTCCATAGTATCTGAACAATCTGACTTCCCAATCTGTTCTTCTTTCTTCAAGGTATTCATGGCTCCATGGGAACTGGTTGACATCAATGTCTGGTGGAAAATCTGCATTTGATGAAGTGCTCTGGCTGGAACTTCCTTCATTGAACATATAGACTTCATAGAGCTTGGACTGGAACTGGAGTTGAGGAATTTGCTGTGGTCTGGATAAAAAGTCTGCAACCACATTCTTCTTTCCTGGAATATGGCGAACATCATAGTTGTATCTAGAAAACCATTGTTGCCATCTTAGAGCTTGAGCTTGTGGAATTTCTTTCCTCTTGAACTGCAACATTTTTGGAAAAGCTGACATGTCTAACTCAATAAGAAACTTATAACCGATCAAATGAAAATTAAATTTTTTAATTCCATTTTTCACGGCTAAAATCTCTTTATAAGTGGAGTGGTAATGAAGTTCTGCCTCTTTGAATCTACCACTGGAGTAGCCGCAAACAAGCCTTTTTCCTTTGACTTCCTGTAGAAGTATTGCTCCCCAATAGTAATCACTGGCATCTGTTTGTAGAATTCTAAGTTCTTCACCTGCTGGAATGTGCAATTGTGGTAATTCCTTGGTGTGCTCCTTCATCCATCGGATTGCCTTGGTTTGTTCTATGCTCCATTTTGGTGGTGACTTTTTCAACATCTTGGTGAGAGTGCTAACATGAGGGGCTATGTTGGGAACAAAATCTCGGATATAATTAATTATACCAAGAAATTGTTGAACTTGCTGCTTTGTGAGGTTTTCATCAGGAAATTTGAGTAACTCCTGAGCAATATGCCTTCCTGGTTGAAACTTTCCCTGGTCAATATCCATGCCTAAAAACTGGATCTTCTGCTGGGCTAGTAACATCTTCTTTTCGGATAACATGATTCCAAATTTTTGGCATATCTCCATGAATTGTTTGATCAGCTGGATGTGTTCTTCCATGGTCTTACTGAATAGTAAGATGTCATCGATGTAAATGAGGGCTTTGTCAAGAATTGGCTCAAAGATCTTGGTCATCACTTTCTGGAATTCACTGGGTGCAGTTTTGAGACCAAAAGGCATTACCTTCCATTCAGGATGATATCCTGGGATATAAAAGGCTGTCTTGTATCTTTCTTCTGGCTTGATTCCTATCTGCCAAAATCCTGCTTTGAGATCGAACTTTGAAAACCATTGGGCTCCTGGGAGATATGAGAACATCATAGATCTCCTTGGTAATGGAAATTTGACATCTTTGAGACATTGATTCAAGGGTTGATAGTTGATAACAAGTCGTAACTTTCCCCTTGCTTGTTCTGCTCGCTTGTTCACATAGAATGCTTCACATGCCCATGAGGACTTGGATTCTGTGATTAATCCTAACTTCTGCAACTCCTTACACTCTTGAACCGCCATTTTGAGATGTTGAGGATTCATTCCTGAGTGGCTGGCTTTGGTGGGGTTGATCACCTTTCCTTCTTTGAATGGAAGTTCAATAAAGAACTCTTCTCTGGTCCATAGGGGCTTACTGTGTTTCTTCATGAATTCGTCATGAGAATCTGCACATAATTGCTCCACCAATTGTTGCTTGATCTGGGTGATGGTATCCATGAAGTTGAGTTGCCACATTCTGTAATCTTCTTCATAGGGCTTGAAGTAGGGGCCTTTGCTAATTCCTCGTGATTGAACCAATACATTCATCATCTTGAAAGCATCAAATCCTAATAGCAAATCCCTTCTTGGAAGGCCACATCCAAGAACATGAATTTGGATCTTGCAGTTAGGAAGTATGCTAATCTCCAATGGTTCCTTCGTCTCTAATCCTGCATCAAAATCATCTCCAGATGCTGATGTAAGACGTTTCTGGGATGGTCTCCATGCCTCTTGAGGTAACAGCTTTGGGTTCATCATTGAGAACTGAGCTCCAGTATCAACAAGGGCTATGGCATCGAATGGCTTGCTTAACCGGTGCTTGATCTGTACTTTCACATGGGGTGCTTTGAACTCTTCATCTTCTTTTATCCCAAAGTTGTATGAGATAAAATCTTCTTCCGGAACTTCATCTTCTATGGAAAAGATTGTTTCTGCTGAAGGTTCGTCTTCTGGGCTGAGATAGCCATCCAGGTCTTCTTCGGCGATATCGTCATCAATAAGAGACATGACTTCCGATATCATTTTAGCCGCTTGCTTCTCCTTGCAATCTTTGGCGTAGTGTCCTGGCTTTCCACAAACAAAGCATTTGTTAGATGCTTTATTTCCTCTCTTTTTTGGTTGTGCTTTCTGGTTCTGGGATTTTCTGAAATATCTCCTCCTTGGCTTCCATCCGATTCTCCTGGTGTTTTGAGGATTCTTCCTGAAGCGAGTGAAATTTCTCTTTCTTACTCTGGGTTTGTCTCCACACACTCCATTGCATGAGGATCCTATTATGAGATTTGGCTTCTGGCATGCTTTGGAAAGAATTGATTCATGCTTTCTCAAGGTCTGGAACTTGTTGTGGATCTGGCAAATATTGTCTAGGCTTTCAAATATTGCTTGCCTAATCTGCCCAGTTGAAAGATGTGTTATGGATCCATGATTCTTTTTGATAAGTTGATCTGTACTGTCTGCCAGCAGGGGTGGTAAGGATGAAACAAAAGCTTGCTTGAGATTGTTGTCAAATCCCAGAAAATAGAAAACTTTTGTCATCCTTTTGAAGTGTTCCTCTAAGTGCCTTTTCTCATAAGACAGGCACTTCATTCTGAAAAACTCCGTTCTCTTCTGTTCTACTTCATCCTCATGTTTACCCAGAAATATGAAGTAAATCATTGAAACGGCTTCCTGGAGAGGTAGTCCTAAGAACATCATCTTGAATGCCCCATCTGCTTTAGACCACCAATCTTTAAGAATTCCGGTGAACTTTGCTGTAAATTCCATCAGGATTTTGAAAGTATCTCGTTCTACTAGATTCCTAGTAGTCATCCATGTGTGGAACTCAGCAAACTTCTCTCCCCACTTTTCTGGTGATAAATCATCAATTGTAAAGAATTGATAATTTACTCCTTTGTGCATCACCATTTCCGTGGCATTTTCAACACCAAAGTATTCTTCCTCTGTATGACCCATTGGTTGATCAGCAGGTTGTTGAGTTGTGTATCCACCAGTTGATGATTCTGCCGGATCTGCCATAAATGCAGGGTTTTCCGACTCCTCGGAATCTTCTCCTTCTGGATCTGTATATCCTTCTGATTCTGACTGAGTTGCTTCAGATTGGTAGCCAGATTCTTCTGATATTTCTCCAGTACTATAAGCTTCCATGACTGGTAGATTTCTCTCAGGTGGGTCTGGACCTTTGATAACAGAATCAAAAAGATCCTTATCTGTGATTGTTTCATGGAGCATCATTTGGGTTGTATTTGGGGTTGTATTTGGTGGAGGGTACAGGTCATTTGATTTTGAGGATATAATTGGCTGGGACGGAGTGGTAGTTTGTTCTGAAATGGTGAAAGGTCTAAAAACTTGCTGGTGTAAAGGGTGAGATGGATTTCTAATTTTCCAAGCAGAGAACAAACTTGTTTGAGAATCAGGTTGGGCTTGAGATGTGGGTAAAGGCAAAGTTGGTTGTGGTGGGGGTTGTGGATACTTTTGTTTAGGCTTACTTCTCCTATGGTACTCATCTAGAATGGAAGAGTCTGTAGGAGGAAACATAGGGTTTCCAGACTGGAACGACGAACTTGTTAAGGAACTGGTTTGGTAAAATGGTGTTGGAGTAGAGGTAGCTGGGTATTTTTGGGGTGTTTCAAACAAATTGGGTTGGTAAGGTTGTTTGGGCCTGATCTCGGATCTCAACTGATCTATCATGCTCCGGATAGAAGCAGTTTCGTTGGCTTGGTACTGAAAATGGGCTTGAAGGGATTGACCATAAGAAGGTCTCTCAAAAGGGATCTGCTCCAATCTTTTCTCCAAAATCTGGATCCTTGAGTCAATCTTTGAATAGTATTCTCCAGATTTGTGGCTTAGCTCAACAAGATTGTTGGAAATTGATTTGAGGGTGCGGTTTTGAGCTAAGGCGTTCTCCGTTTGCCAATTTAAAGTCTGCTCAATGGATGGTTGTCCTCTTAACTGGCCTGTTGGTAATACTTCATTAGGAGCTGGGATCTTTGGTGCATGCATAGAACCTCCTCGCTGAAAACTTTCCAAAGGGGGAAAGTCCTCCTCATAGGACTCTGAGATCACCATTGCTGGGATGGCTGGTGAAGCTGGTACTATTGTGGGCTCCTTTCTTAAGTACTCTTGCTCATAGCACTTAAGAGCTTTCTTTTTTCTTTGCAGGGGCACAGGTGGTGGTGACGGCGGATCTTCATCATCACTATCATCCTTACTTCTGGATCTTCTCCTTCCAGAGGGCTTGCAGCTGGGTCTCCTCTGTGGCTCCTTTGTTGGGTAGCATTGCTTACAATCATCTTCACACAAATCAAAGAAACAGTGATTTGAGATGGGATCCTTAAACCAGAAAACTGGTTTACCAAATTGGTCGAACGAATGAACAATTTCACTCATTCCTGTTTTTCCGTAACCAAGGAAAACTGGTTCTGCATCATCATCGTCTGGGTCATAGTCAAGAATCTCCTGGACATGCTCCTCTTGTCTTTCTCTAGCCTCTTCTACCATATTGATGGATGGTAGAAATTCTGTTCTTTTTAGATGGGCATGATTGAATGAGATTCCAACGGTACCATCTTTTCGCCTGCTGATGGTTGCCTCGTTGGATTCGATTGGCCTTCTGTTCTGGTGCAGCTTCTCATAGTTGGATATCCAAGTGTCAGGGATGACTTGGATCAACTCCTCTTTTGTACATCTCCCGGGGACCTTAGTGCAGGTAACATTTCTCTGTTCATCAGTGACTAGGATGAGGGCTTCTCCTCCTCCTGGAATTTTCATATCGAAAGCATGGTCTTGCAATCGATAAGACATCTGGTAGTGGACAGTGGCTTCAATAGCATCTTGCTCAGCATGCTTAGCTCCAACAATATGGACTTGAAGTTTAAACATATCTAGAAGATGCGGATCTTCTAAGGATACATTAAAATTTGGGTAAACAGTAGCACAGACAGTGCCAGAATCAAGTGTGACTTCCATAGTGGCTATCAATGCATGTTGGTACTCTAAGTACCTGGAATCAAGGAGACATAGCTTGGCAACTACGGGTTGACCCTTTCTGCCATGATAGGTTATGGCAAAACGGATTGCTCCAAAGTGGATATGGGTATATCCTTCTCTCCTCCAAATGGCCGGGAATTCATCAGGGATTTCAAGAGTAATGAACTGTTCTTGGTGGGTGGAATATATGGGACATCTGCTCATGGCTGAGGCTGAGATGTATTCTTTCTTCTTTGTCTTTCTAGACCTTTCTAAATATTAAGGGATTTAACCAGAAATTTGGTTCTTTTTGAGGCAGAGATGGATTGGTCCATTTTTTCTTTTGGTAGCCTCTTGGATTCGATTTTCTTCTGGTGAGCTTCTCATAGTGAATCCAATGAGGGAGACTTGGAAATTCTTTTGTACATCTCCTGGGGACCTTAGTGCAGGTAACATTTTTGTTTCAGTAAGGATGAGGGCTCTCCTGATACCAAATCGGGAGTCTCTAAAAGCAGTGAGAATTAGGACCAAAGGTGAGAGAAAACTAAAAGCCTCTCCGGGGCATGACAACAAGACTCTCGAACCACTTCCTAACTTCTCTACATGTTAGAGTAGTTTGAGCAATTTAAACGTGAATTATGAGTAAAAAGCAATAAAATGTCATTTTCATTACAAGGTATTCTAATTTGTGCATTATGATGTTTTTGAGGAATTATAGATAAAAAGGGTGACAAATGCATACCAAAACGATGCATTTTTTAAGAGCACGGAATTAGGACCAAATCACTCCGTGTCACACTGACTTAGGGCGTGATTCTTCTCTACATCCAAATCACGTTGTTGTCATGGCGTGATTCTGAGCGTGGGAAGCTGTCTGAACCTGTATCACGCGTGATTCGGGGCATTGATGAGTATTATTTCCATATCATGCCCGTGTCACGCACGTGGATTGAGCACAACACTTTAGGTGCAAATTCTTCTTTATAAATATGAGGATCTCTATACATTTTGAGAGTTAGTTTTCATTTTTAGAATATAAAACTCTTGGAAAACTTGCAAAATTCTCTCTCTAGCATTTAGCTATTCAATTCTATCCAAATGAATGTGTGTACCCTTAAACTTGAGAAATATAATGCGAGTGGAAATCCTAACTCCCTAGAAAAAGGCATGAGGGATTGTTATGGTAAAATGTGATAGAGGCTAAGTAATTGCCACTCCTAGAGATAAGATCCGTGAGAAACCATCTTGCTAGGATTTCGGGCAACCATTGCACCGTTCTTCAATCAAGAGTAGAATCTACGTGAAGCCGGTTGTCCCAACGAGATCCTAGAAGATCGGAAATTGGAAGGAGGTGAGCCACCCGCTTGGATTCGGGAACCCATTGCACTGACCTTCGAAAAAGCATGGCTCCATGTAATGTCGGGTGCCCGATGACGTGATCCGAGGGGGTTGAGAAGAAAGAGTGACCGCCCAAGCCATGGCGGTGAGCATTATCCGGGACGAGGTGAGCCACCCGCTAGGATTTGGGTTACCATCACACTGTCTTCGAAAAAGCGTGGAGCTCCACATGAAGTCAGGTTGCCAATGACGTTTTCTAGGGCAATGAGAAGAAAAGAATCCCGCTAAAGCCAAATTTGAAGGTATTCTATGCGTAGTTTGAGCAATTTATGCCTGAATTATGAGTAAAAAGCAATAAAATGCCATTTTCATTACAAGGTATTCTAATTTGTGCATTATGATGTTTTTGAGGAATTATAGATAAAAAGGGTGACAAATGCATACCAAAACGATGCATTTTTAAAGAGCAGAAGTAGGACCAAATCACTCCGTGTCACACGCGTGACTTAGGGCGTGATTCTTCTCTACATCCAAATCACGTTGTTGTCATGTGCGTGATTCTGCGTGGAAGCTTTCTGAACCTGTATCACGCGTGATTCTGGGCATTGATGAGGATTATTTCCATATCACGTGTCACGCACGTGGATTGAGCACAGCACGCTAGGTGCAATTCTTCTTTATAAATATGAGGATCTCTATACATTTTGAGAGTTAGTTTTCATTTTTAGAAGATAAAACTCTTCGAAAACTTAGCATTTAGCTATTCAATTCTATCCAATTGAATGTGTGTACCCTTAAACTTGAGAAATATAATGCAAGTGAAGCCCGGAAAATGGATTAATTTGGTAGGGCATGGGGCAAAAGGTGAGCCTAGTGTGAGCGAGTGAGAAATCCCAATTCCCTAGAAAAAGCATGGATTGTTATGGTAAAATGAGAAAGAGGCTAAGTAATGGCCACTCCTAGAGATAAGATCCGAGAGAAGCCATCTTGCTAGGATTTGGGCAACCATTGCACCGTTCTTCAATCAAGAGTAGATATACGTGAAGCGGTTGTCCCAACGAGATCCTAGAAGATCGAAAATTGGAGGAGGTGAGCCACCCCGCTTGGATTCGGGAACCCATTGCACTGACCTTCGAAAAAGCATGGGGCTCTATGTAATGTCGCCCAATGACGTGATCGAGGGTTGAGAAGAAAGAGTGACCGCCCAAGCCATGCGGTGAGCTATTACAAACTACTACATCATTATCCTAAAGGACGAGAGTGAGCCACCCCGCTAGGATTTGGGCACCATCAC
>NC_044928.1:12961775-12962252 GCF_003576645.1 Ipomoea triloba
GAATCAAGGAGACATAGCTTGGCAACTACGGGTTGACCCTTTCTGCCATGATAGGTTATGGCAAAACGGATTGCTCCAAAGTGGATATGGGTATATCCTTCTCTCCTCCAAATGGCCGGGAATTCATCAGGGATTTCAAGAGTAATGAACTGTTCTGCATCATCATCGTCTGGGTCATAGTCAAGAATCTCCTGGACATGCTCCTCTTGTCTTTCTCTAGCCTCTTCTACCATATTGATGGATGGTAGGGATTTAACCAGAAGATTGGATTGGTTTCTTTTATTGAAAGCAGAGTATGGATTCAGAAGGGGCAGGTGGGTTTCTTCTATTTTTTGGTCCTCTTTAAGATAATTTATCTCATAGAGATAATCCATCTTAGAAGAGAGAGATTTTTTGAAATGAGGTTTTTCTAATGAAAAAGAAGAACGGCTAGGTACAATAGATGTGGATGTAGAAGCTGAAGAGGAAGACATATTT
>NC_044928.1:12962277-13013914 GCF_003576645.1 Ipomoea triloba
GTAGAGAAGAATCACGCCCTAAGTCAGTGTGACACGGAGTGATTTGGTCCTAATTCCGTGCTCTTAAAAAATGCATCGTTTTGGTATGCATTTGTCACCCTTTTTATCTATAATTCCTCAAAAACATCATAATGCACAAATTAGAATACCTTGTAATGAAAATGACATTTTATTGCTTTTTACTCATAATTCACGTTTAAATTGCTCAAACTACTCTAACATGTAGAGAAGTTAGGAAGTGGTTCGAGAGTCTTGTTGTCATGCCCCGGAGAGGCTTTTAGTTTTCTCTCACCTTTGGTCCTAATTCTCACTGCTTTTAGAGACTCCCGATTTGGTATCAGGAGAGCCCTCATCCTTACTGAAACAAAAATGTTACCTGCACTAAGGTCCCCAGGAGATGTACAAAAGAATTTCCAAGTCTCCCTCATTGGATTCACTATGAGAAGCTCACCAGAAGAAAATCGAATCCAAGAGGCTACCAAAAGAAAAAATGGACCAATCCATCTCTGCCTCAAAAAGAACCAAATTTCTGGTTAAATCCCTTAATATTTAGAAAGGTCTAGAAAGACAAAGAAGCATGAGCAGATGATATACCCACCAAAGAACAGTTCATTACTCTTGAAATCCCTGATGAATTCCCGGCCATTTGGAGGAGAGAAGGATATACCCATATCCACTTTGGAGCAATCCGTTTTGCCATAACCTATCATGGCAGAAAGGGTCAACCCGTAGTTGCCAAGCTATGTCTCCTTGATTCCAGGTACTTAGAGTACCAACATGCATTGATAGCCACTATGGAAGTCACACTTGATTCTGGCACTGTCTGTGCTACTGTTTACCCAAATTTTAACGTATCCTTAGAAGATCCACATCTTCTAGATATGTTTAAAATTCAAGTCCATATTGTTGGAGCTAAGCATGCTGAGCAAGATGCTATTGAAGCCACTGTCCACTACCAGATGTCTTATCGATTGCAAGACCATGCTTTCGATATGAAAATTCCAGGAGAGGAGAAGCCTCATCCTAGTCACTGATGAACAGAGAAATGTTACCTGCACTAAGGTTCCCAGGAGATGTACAAAAGAGGAGTTGATCCAAGTCATCCCTGACACTTGGATATCCAACTATGAGAAGCTGCACCAGAACAGAAGGCCAATCGAATCCAACGAGGCTACCATCAGCAGGCGAAAAGATGGTACCGTTGGAATCTCATTCAATCATGCTCATCTAAAAAGAACAGAATTTCTACCATCCATCAATATGGTAGAAGAGGCTAGAGAAAGACAAGAGGAGCATGTCCAGGAGATCCTTGACTATGACCCAGACGATGATGATGCAGAACCAGTTTTCCTTGGTTACGGAAAAACAGGAATGAGTGAAATTGTTCATTCGTTCGACCAATTGGTAAACAGTTTTCTGGTTTAAGGATCCCATCTCAAATCACTGTTTCTTCGATTTGTGTGAAGATGATTGTAAGCAATGCTACCCAACAAAGGAGCCACAGAGGAGACCCAGCTGCAAGCCTCTAGAAGGAGAAGATCCAGAAGGAAGGATGATAGTGATGATGAAGATCCGCCGTCACCACTACCACCCTGTGCCCCTGCAAAGAAAAAAGAAAGCTCTTAAGTGCTATGAGCAAGAGTACTTAAGAAAGGAGCCCACAATAATTCCAGTTCCACCAGCTATCCCAGCAATGGTGATCTCAGAATCCTATGAGGAGGACTTTCCCCCTTTGGAAAGTTTTCAGCGAGGAGGTATGCATGCACCAAAGATCCCAGCTCCTAATGAAGTATTACCAACAGGCCAGTTAAGAGGACAACCATCCATTGAGCAGACTTTAAATTGGCAAACGGAGAACGCCTTAGCTCAAAACCGCACCCTCAAATCAATTTCCAACAATCTTGTTGAGCTAAGCCACAAATCTGGAGAATACTATTCAAAGATTGACTCAAGGATCCAGATTTTGGAGAAAAGATTGGAGCAGATCCCTTTTGAGAGACCTTCTTATGGTCAATCCCTTCAAGCCCATTTTCAGTACCAAGCCAACGAAACTGCTTCTATCCGGAGCATGATAGATCAGTTGAGATCCGAGATCAGGCCCAAACAACCTTACCAACCCAATTTGTTTGAAACACCCCAAAAATACCCAGCTACCTCTACTCCAACACCATTTTACCAAACCAGTTCCTTAACAAGTTCGTCGTTCCAATCTGGAAACCCTATGTTTCCTCCTACAGACTCTTCCATTCTAGATGAGTACCATAGGAGAAGTAAGCTGATACGAATCTTCGTAAGGACGATCCGTAACAAGGAATTATTGCCCAAGATGTTCTCAAATTCAATAGATAAGGAGTTACCTTTGGTGCACACAAGATCACCCTTGAGCCCCGATTCCACGAAGGACCAAGAACAACCCTTAGCACGCCTCAAGTTCCTCAAACGCATCTATCCAAATCACGTTGTTGTCATGTGCGTGATTCTGAGCGTGGAAGCTGTCTGAACCTGTATCACGCGTGATTCGGGGCATTGATGAGTATTATTTCCATATCATGCCCGTGTCACGCACGTGGATTGAGCACAACACTTTAGGTGCAAATTCTTCTTTATAAATATGAGGATCTCTATACATTTTGAGAGTTAGTTTTCATTTTTAGAATATAAAACTCTTGGAAAACTTGCAAAAATTATCTCTCTAGCATTTAGCTATTCAATTCTATCCAAATGAATGTGTGTACCCTTAAACTTGAGAAATATAATGCGAGTGAGAAATCCTAACTCCCTAGAAAAAGGCATGAGGGATTGTTATGGTAAAATGTGATAGAGGCTAAGTAATTGCCACTCCTAGAGATAAGATCCGTGAGAAACCATCTTGCTAGGATTTCGGGCAACCATTGCACCGTTCTTCAATCAAGAGTAGAGATCTACGTGAAGGCGGTTGTCCCAACGAGATCCTAGAAGATCGGAAAATTGGAAGGAGGTGAGCCACCCCGCTTGGATTCGGGAACCCATTGCACTGACCTTCGAAAAAGCATGGGGCTCCATGTAATGTCGGGTGCCCGATGACGTGATCCGAGGGGGTTGAGAAGAAAGAGTGACCGCCCAAGCCATGGCGGTGAGCTACGGGACGAGCGGTGAGCCACACCGCTAGGATTTGGGTTACTCATCACACTGTCTTCGAAAAAGCGTGGAGCTCCACATGAAGTCAGGTTGCGCAATGACGTTTTCTAGGGCAATGAGAAGAAAAGAATCCCGCTAAAGCCAAATTTGAAGGTATTCTATGCGTAGTTTGAGCAATTTATGCCTGAATTATGAGTAAAAAGCAATAAAATGCCATTTTCATTACAAGGTATTCTAATTTGTGCATTATGATGTTTTTGAGGAATTATAGATAAAAAGGGTGACAAATGCATACCAAAACGATGCATTTTTAAAGAGCACTGAAGTAGGACCAAATCACTCTGTGTCACACGCGTGACTTAGGGCGTGATTCTTCTCTACACCAAAATCACGTTGTTGTCATGTGCGTGATTCTTTGCGTGGAAGCTTTCTGAACCTGTATCACTCGTGATTCAGGGCATTGATGAGGATTATTTCCATATCATGCCCGTGTCACGCACGTGGATTGAGCACAGCACGTTAGGTGCAAGTTCTTCTTTATAAATATGAGGATCTCTATACATTTTGAGAGTTAGTTTTCATTTTTAGAAGATAAAACTCTTCGAAAACTTGTTTAGCTATTCAATTCTATCCAATTGAATGTGTGTACCCTTAAACTTGAGAAATATAATGCAAGTGAAACCCGGAAAATGGATTAATTTGGTAGGGTATGGGACAAAAGGTGAGCCTAGTGTGAGCGAGTGAGAAATCCCAATTCCCTAGAAAAAGACATGCGGGATTGTTATGGTAAAATGTGATAGAGGCTAAGTAATGGCCACTCCTAGAGATAAGATCCGAGAGAAGCCATCTTGCTAGGATTTGAGGGAACCATTGAACCGTTCTTCAATCAAGAGTAGATTTATACGTGAAGCCGGTTGTCCCAACGAGATCCTAGAAGATCGGAAAATTGGGAGGAGGTGAGCCACCCCGCTTGGATTCGGGAACCCATTGCACTGACCTTCGAAAAAGTATGGGGCTCTATGTAATGTCGCGTGCCCAATAACGTGATCTGAGGGGGTTGAGAAGAAAGAGCGACCGCCCAAGCCATGTCGGTGAGCTATTACAAACTATTACATCATTATCCTAAAGGACGAGAGGTGAGCCACCCCGCTAGGATTTGGGCACCCATCACTCTGTCTTCGAAAAAGCGTGGAGCTCCACATGAAGTCGGGTTGCCCAATGACGATTTCTAGGGCAATGAGAAGAAAAGAATCCCGCTAAAGCCAAATTTGAAGGTATTCTATGTGTAGTTTGAGCAATTTATGCCTGAATTATGAGTAAAAAGCAATAAAATGCCATTTTCATTACAAGGTATTCTAATTTGTGCATTATGATGTTTTTGAGGAATTATAGATAAAAAGGGTGACAAATGCATACCAAAACGATGCATTTTTAAAGAGCACGGAAGTTGGACCTAATCACTCCGTGTCACACGCGTGACTTAGGGCGTGATTCTTCTCTACAACCAAATCACGTTGATGAGCGACAATGATGTCACTGCACAATGATGAGCGACACCTAGAGTGGATCCTAGATGTCAAACGATCCAACAGCGTATTGTAGAGTTAGGAAACATTAACCTTGAAATTCCTAACTTTACTGGTGAGAAAGGACCAATCGAATACATAGAATGGGAGAATGTTGTTGAAACTCTTTTTGATTTAAAACAATATTCTAATCTTGCTAAAATTAGACTAGTTGTTACATCTTTTAAGGGGTATGCAGTATCTTGGTGGCGAAAAAGGAACAGAGAGAGAGTTGCTAATTTTATTCCCTATGAATCTTGGGTTCAAGTGAGGGAAGATATGCGCCTAACCTTTCGTCCTAAGTCTTTTTTCTATGATCTTGAAAGAAAATTGCAGGGAACCGTGCAAGGAACGATGTCAGTTGATGAGTACCACCAAACTATAAATATTTTGCTCAAACAAGGACACATACACGAAGAAGAGGCAATAACTGTTGCCCGTTTCTTACATGGATTGAACTTAGAAATTCGAGGTGGAATGAGTATTCAGAGATATGACACCCTTTATGAAGCCTTGTATGCTGCACGTGAATCTGAGACAAAAATCAAAGAGATGAAAATATACAAGTCCAACAATGGTGCATTAAGATGGAACAACACTCGTTCCACCACTCAAAGGTGTGTTGAACATCCTCCTCCAAGAGATGATTCACGAGACAAAGGTAAAGAAAAGGTAAGTGAGGTAGTAAGGCCTCAGCGTAATAAAGAATTGATTTGTTATAGATGTAATAAGAGAGGCCACATGGCTCGTGATTGCCCTAACAAGAGGGTAGATAAGATAACAAAACAATCTGAAAAATTTTCTCATTGTCTTGAATATAAGTCTGGGGATGAGGTATGTGACCATTTTGAAACTCCCAATGAACATGCTGAGGCGGAACCATTCATACCTTTAGATGCTGAGCCTAGTGAGTCTAGTCATACTGTTGTTGTTAAGGAGGTTTTGAATGTTCACCCTTTAAAAGAAGATGAGTCTCAAAGAGAAAATATAATTTGTGCTAAAGGGTCATTAAGAGGGAATGCTTGTACTGTGGTAATAGATTCTAGAAGTTGCACAAGTGTGGCTAGTGCAGCTATGGTTAGAATTCTTCAGTTACCTTTGCTTAATTACCCAAATCCTTATCCATTGCAATGGTTATCCGATGCAAGAGGAGTTAGAGTAACCAAGCAGGCTTTTATTCATTTATCTATTAACAGTTACTCTCACGAAATTTTGTGTGATATTACCCCAATGCAGGTTGCTCATATCTTGTTAGGTAAACCATGGAAATTTGACATAAAAATAAGTTATGATGGAATGAGGAACACTTATGTGTTTCACATGAATGGAGTTAGATATGTCTTGCCAACTTTGTTTCCTAAACAAGTAGAAGAAATTCAGTTGAGGTTGACGCAAGCTCTCAAACCAGCCTAGAGGAAAGAAGAAATCAAAGAGAGCAAAGTGGAACCTCCATGTTTGGAATTGTAGTCGCCACTCCAATCCTTTAACTCAGTTTGTTGCCAAACAAAGGGACTACAATTAGTGATACAATTGAAAGGACCAGACCAAGGTGTCAAAGTGCAGCCTCTCTTGGTAACTAAAAAGGATAGTAAGCAAGAGAAAAGAAGGGGAGTCACTTTCTACTCACTTTTATTTCAAAAGCATGCATTAAAATTCTCTAGATTTGTTTGCCATGTTTCTATTAATGACCTACTTGCTAGATGTATTAGAAATTTGTTTGCTTCCATACATTCGAGATTCCTTAATTTTGATTTTACTAAAACTTTATTTGATAGAGATAAGGAATCAGTGGGAAGTTACAAGGCACATTGGAAAACATTTTATGGCAAATACTACTTGCACAAGGGGATTTGGTCACTTTTTGCTTTGTTTTGGGCATTGGTTTAATTGTTGATTCACATAAGGGACAATTTTGTATTCAAAAGACGGATGATGTTTTGCATGGATATTTTCATTGGCCAAAGAAGAAAAAAGATGTAGAATCTTATGTTCATAATTGTGCTACTTACCACCACACTACATCTAAATCATTACTTGGCCTTCCCATGGATTTTGTGTTTGGTTTAACCTTAAGCTCTAAAAGGAAAGATTTTATGCTTGTCAATTTTAGAAAAATGGCTAAATTTAATATTTCTCAAGTTGTTACATTTTGTGGTGTACTGTTAGACTTAGTTGTTCCACTTGTTGATTATAGGATAAAGTTAATTGGAGCAACTCATGTCAAGCATCCCAAGAAGAAGTTACATGATGATAAAGTACAAAGTGATCTTGCTCATTTGTCTTTCATTGAAGATTTGGATTCGAGGACGAATCCTTTTCAAGAAGGGGAGAATAATAGGAACCAAGACACATGGAACCCAATAAGGGTCCATAGTGTGGTCATCACAAGGCCTATCACTACATCCTTAAAGCATCATTGGTGGAAGAAACAAGAATGCCCAAAAATAATTCCATTTGATAGAGGAAAGAATTATAGTGGCCCATTTCAAGTGATATCATTGAAGACAATGCTTATAAGATTCGAGGTCGAATCATTTTTAAAGAAGGGGAGGATGATGCGGCGCAACATAATGAAGATCCATTGAGAGTACCAATTGGGCCAATCACAAGGCCCAAGTCCAAACAATTAAAGCAACTCTTCATTGGTGATGTTTAAATTAGGCCCAAATCAGCCCTATTATTTGTGTTCATCATTATTTTAAATTGTTTGGCATGAAAGAGAAAATACTAGTTTGTATTTAGAAAGGATTCCTTAAATCCCTTTCTAAATAGGACTATATTTACTTGCTTTTTAGATTAGGTTTAGGACTCTTTTTCCAATTGTATTTAGGATTATAATGATGTCCCTATACCTATAAATAGGGCACAATCATATCAGTTTAGAGAGGCTTTCATTCAATAAAATTCTTAAGTTTTTCTTTACACTTATGTAAGAAACCTTATAGCTAATTGTGGACTCAATTAGTGGCTAGTCGTGGACTCAACTAGCAAATTGATTCGTGGACTCGAATCAATCTTCCTTTCTTCAACCTTAGATTTAGGTTCGTGGACTCGTTCTTTAATCGAAGGAAACTAGATTCGACTCTAGTTGATTGAAGATTGCATCATCGAGGTACTTGAAGCTACAATGGGATTCTTCTAAGTCTTTGAGGATTCGAGACTAAGGGTTTCTTGTGAGGTCTAAGGTATTTCGATCCATCTCTATCCTTACTTTGGGAGCTATCTTAGGACAATACTTCATCTTTATTTGAACCTTGGACTAGGTTCATAACAACACCTCACAAGGCACCACCTCCATCTTGATCATCTTTTTCCCAAAAGATCCCCAAAAGAACAACATAAGAACTTGTATAAAGATTATGAAAATAACATGATGCAAGGTATACTCCTAGAGATAGACACTTACCCAAGCCTCAACAATCCTAAAAGAGCAATCTTGACTTGACCAATCTTTGAAGGAGAAGAGGATGAAAATGGCGTGAAGAATGAGTAGGGGAAGAGAGAGAGTGAAATCTCTAGATAATGCTAAGTCTTGAATATATATCATAATACATATATACATATATGTATATATTAGGGTGGAAGATTTAATAAGGAATGGGCTTAACTCTTTATATATAACAATGCTATGTACAAGATTAATTATTGGGCCAAATGATTCATCTCTTAAATAAATGAATACATAGAATAAGGAGAAAGTCCATAATATTAGGAATTAAATGTCTTAGAGACAATATATATATATACTAGCATAAGGAATTGGGCCATTATAAAAATACTCTTACTTATAAGAATTGTAAGGATCCAAATTAGAATAAATCTCTTACAAGAATTAAATCAAGAATTGGGCCTTAGAATAAATAATTAATTCCGGAATAATATATATATATATATATATATATATATATATATATATATATATATATATATATATATTATTGGAAAGATTAAGCCCAATTAAATCAAATAAATTACCCAGTAGAAATAATTATCGGTCTCAAGGCTTGAACGAATTTTTGGGGTGTTACAGGTAGTTTTGGGGTGTATTAAACAGATTAGGTTGATAAGGTTGTTTGAGCCTGATCTCGGATCTCAACTGATCTATCATGTTCCGGATAGAAGCAGCCTCATTGGCTTGGATTGGAAGTGAGCTTGAAGGGACTGACCATGGTCTTTCAAAAGGGATCTGCTCCAGTCTTTTCTCCAAAATCTGGATCCTTGAGTCAATCTTTGAATAGTATTCTCTAGATTTGTGGCTTAGCTCAACAAGGTTGTTGGAAATGGATTTGAGAGTGCGATTTTGAGCTAAAGCATTCTCAGTCTGCCAGTTTAAAGTCTACTCAATGGATGGTTGTCCTCTTAACTGTCCTGATGGTAAAACTTCATTAGGAGCTGGGATCTTTGGTGCATGCATAGAACCTCCTCTCTGGAAACTTTCTAAAGGGGGAAAATCCTCCTCATAGGTCTCTGAGATCACAATTGTTGGGATAGTTGGTGGAACTGGGACTGGCGCTCTAATGGGCTCTTTTCTTAAATACTCTTGCTCATAGCACTTAAGAGCTTTCTTTCTTCTTTGCAGAGGCATAGGTGGTGGTGGCGCAGGAGTTTCATCATCATCACTATCATCCTTCCTTCGGGACTTTCTTCTAGAGGGTTTGCAGCTAGGTCTACTTTGTGGTTCCTCTGTTGGATAGCATTGCTTGCAATCATCTTCGCACAAATCAAAGAAACAGTGATTTGAGATAGGATCCTTAAACCAGAAAACTGGTTTGCCAGATTGGTCGAACGAATGAACAATTTCACTCATTCCTGTTTTCCCATAACCAAGGAAAACTGGTTCTGCATCATCATCATCTGGATCATAATCAAGAATCTCCTGGACATGCTCTTCTTGTCTTTCTCCAGCTTCTTCTACCATATGGATGGATGGTAAAAATTCTGTCTTCTTCATATGAGCATGGTTGAAAGAGATTCCAACAGTACCATCCTTTCTCCTACTAATGGTAGCTTCGTTGGATTCAATTGGCCTTCTTTCTGTGCAACTTTTCATAATTGGATATCCAAGTGTCAGGGATAACCTGGATCAATTCCTCTTTTGTGCATCTCCTGGGGACCAAGTGCATGTGACATTCCTTTGTTCATCAGTGACTAGGATAAGGGCTTCTCCTCCTCCTGGAATTTTCATATTAAAGGCATCATCTTGCAAACGATAAGACATCTGGTAGTGGACAGTGGCTTCAATAGCATCTTCCTCGGCATGCTTGGCTCCAACAATATGGACCTGGATTTTAAACATATCTAGAAGATGTGGATCTTCTAAAGATACGTTAAAATTTGGGTAGGCAGTAGCACAGACAATGCCAGAATCAAGTGTGACTTCCATAGTGGCTATCAATGCATGTTTGTACTCTAAGTACCAGGAGTCAAGGAGACATAGTTTGGCGACTACGGGTTGACCCTTTCTACATGGTAAGTTTTGGCATATGAGTATATCCTTCTATCCTCCATATGGCTGGGAATTCATCAAGGATTTCAAGGGTAATGAACTGTTCTTGATGGGTGGAATATATGGGACATCTGCTCATGGCTGAAGTTGAAATGTATTCTTTGGGAACTAGAGATCTTTTCTGGTAGATTGCTCTGAGGGATTTAACCAGAAGATTGGATTGGTTTCTTTTGTTGAAAGAAGAATAAGGATTAAGGAGTGGAAGATGAGTTTCTTCTATTTTTTGGTCCTCTTTAAGATAATTTATCTCATAGAGATAATCCATCTTACAAGAGGGACTTTTTGAAATGAGGTTTTTCTAACGACAAAGAAAAACGACTAGGTACTATAGATGTAGATGTAGAAGCTAAGGATGAAGACATGTTCAAAGGATATGAAGGTTTAAGAATAAGAAATATGGATGGCTCTGATACCAAAATTGGGGGAATCACTCAAACTGGTAAGGAACTAGGGTCAAGGTAAGGTGAGAGAAGACAAGCAAACTAAATTGTGGAAACTTTTGATAAGTGTCAAAAGATACTAGTTTTCATGGTCAATTTGAAAGTACTCTATGCGTAGTTTGAGCAATTTATGCGTGAATTATGAGTAAAAAACAATAAAATGCCATTTTCATTACAAGGTCTTCTAATTTGTGCATTATGATGTTTTTGAGGAATTATAGATAAAAAGGGTGACAAATGCATACCAAAACGATGCATTTTTAAAGAGCACGGAAGTAGGACCAAATCACTCTGTGTCACACGCGTGACTTAGGGCGTGATTCTTCTCTACACCAAAATCACGTTGTTGTCATGTGCGTGATTCTAAGCGTGGAAGCTGTTTGAACCTATATCACGCGTGATTCTAGGCATGGATGAGGATTATTCCCATATCACGCCCGTGTCACGCACGTGGATTGAGCACAGCACGCTATGTGCAAATTCTTCTCTATAAATATGAGGATATATATACATTTTGAGAGTTAGTTTTCGTTTATAGAAGATAAAACTCTTAGAACACTTGCAAAAATTCTCTCTCTAGCATTTAGCTATTCAATTCTATCTAATTGAATGTGTGTACCCTTAAACTAATGCAAGTGAAGCCCGGAAAATGGACTAATTTGGTAGGGCATGGGGGAAAAGGTGAGCCTAGTGTGAGCGAGTGAGAAATCCCAATTCCCTAGAAAAATGCAAGATGGATTGTTATGGTAAAATGATAAAGAGGTTAAGTAATGGCCACTCATAGAGATAAGATCCGAGAGAAGCCATCCTTCTAGGATTTGGGGAAAATATTGCACCGTTCTTCAATCAAGAGTAGAGATCTACGTGAAGCCGGTTATCCCAACGAGATCCTAGAAGATCAGAATATTGGGAGGAGGTGAGCCACCGCGCTTGGATTCGGGAACCCATTGCACTGACCTTCGAAAAAGCATGGGGCTCCATGTGATGTCGGGTGCCCGATGACGTGATCCGAGGGGGTTGAGAATAAAGAGTAACCGCCCAGGCCACGGCGGTGAGCTACTACAAACTACTACATCATTATCCTAAGGGACGAGAAAATAAGAGAGGGTGTGAGCAACCCCGCTAGGATTTGGGCACCCATCACACTGTTTTCGAAAAAGCGTGGAGCTCCACATGAAGTCCGGTTGCCCAATGACGTTATCTAGGGCGATGAGAAGAAAAGGATCCCGCTAAAGCCAATAGCGGAGAGTAGTCCATGTCTTACCATCAGTTTATTTACATGTTGGGTCTTGGCGTAATGGGTGGATAGTTGGTTGGCGTGTGTACATCGTTCCCCTTTTCCATTCTCTTACAACTCTCTTGATCAAAACATATGGTTGCCTAAAACATTGTGTAGCTATCTTTTGACACTTATGCATTTGGGGACAAGCAAACTAAATTGTGGAAACTTTTGATAAGTGTCAAAAGATACTAGTTTTCAAGGTCAATTTGAAGGTACTCTATGCGTAGTTTGAGCAATTTATGCGTGAATTATGAGTAAAAAGCAATAAAATGCCATTTTCAATACAAGGTCTTCTAATTTGTGCATTATGATATTTTTGAGGAATTATGGTTAGAAAGGGTGACAAACGCATACCAAAACGATGCATTTTTTAAGAGCACGGATGTAGGACCAAATCACTCCCGTGTCGCATGCGTGACTTAGGGCGTGATTATTCTCTATATCCAAATCACGTTGTTGTCATGTGCGTGATTCTGAGCGTGGAAGCTATCTGAACCTATATCACGCGTGATTCTAGGCATGGATGAGGATTATTCCCATATCACGCCCGTGTCACGCACGTGGATTGAGCACAGCACGCTAGGTGCAAATTCTTCTCTATAAATACGAGAATCTCTATACATTTTGAGAGTTAGTTTTCATTTTCAGAAGATAAAACTCTTAGAACACTTGCAAAAATTCTCTCTCTAGCATTTACCTATTCAATTCTATCCAATTGAATGTGTGTACCCTTAAACTTGAGAAATATAATGCAAGTGAAGCCCGGGAAATGGACTAATTTGGTAGGGCATGGGGCAAAAGGTGAGCCTAGTGTGAGCGAGTGAGAAATCCCAATTCCCTAGAAAAAGGCAAGATGGATTGTTATGGTAAAATGAGAAAGGGGCTAAGTAATGGCCACTCCTAGAGATAAGATCCGAGAGAAGCCATCTTTCTAGGATTTGGGGCAAATATTGCACCGTTCTTCAATCAAGAGTAGAGATCTACGTGAAGGCGGTTGTCCCAACGAGATCCTAGAAGATTAGAATATTGGGAGGAGGTGAGCCACCCCGCTTGGATTCGGGAACCCATTGCACTGACCTTCGAAAAAGCATGGGGCTCCATGTGATGTCGGGTGCCCGATGACGTGATCCGAGGGGGTTGAGAATAAAGAGTGACCGCCTAGGCCATGGCGGTGAGCAACTACAAACTACTACATCATTATCCTAAGGGACGAGAAAATAAGAGAGGGGGTGAACCACCTCGCTAGGATTGGGGAACCCATCACACTGTTTTCGAAAAAGCGTGGAGCTCCACATGAAGTCGGGTTGCCCAATGACGTTATCTAGGGCGATGAGAAGAAAAGAATCCCGCTAAAGCCAATAGCGGAGAGTAGTCCATGTCTTACCATCACTTTACTTACATGTTGGGTCTTGGCGTATTGGGTGGATAGTTGGTTGGCGTGTGTACATCGTTCCCCTTTTCCATTCTCTTACAACTCTCTTGATCAAAACATATGGTTGCCTAAAACGTTGTGTAGCTATCTTTTGACACTTATGCATTTGGGGACAAGCAAAGTAAATTGTGGAAACTTTTGATAAGTGTCAAAAGATACTAGTTTTCAAGGTCAATTTGAAGGTACTCTATGCGTAGTTTGAGCAATTTATGCGTGAATTATGAGTAAAAAGCAATAAAATGTCATTTTCATTACAAGGTCTTCTAATTTGTGCATTACGATGTTTTTGAGAAATTATGGTTAGAAAGGGTGACAAAAGCATACCAAAATTGTGCATTACGATGTTTTTGAGCACGGATGTAGGACCAAATCACTCTCGTGTCACACGCTTGACTTAGGGCGTGATTATTCTCTATATCCAAATCACGTTGTTGTCATGTGCGTGATTCTGAGCGTGGAAGCTGTCTGAACCTATATCACGCGTTGATAAGCTTCCGAGATATCCTTAAATCAAGTACATATTAGGGTGTTTTGTCACGTTCATAGCATCCTTACATGATGAATTGTGCTCATAAATGCTTGAAAATCACTAACCAACACACGAAAGCTACTTTTAGCCTAAAGGAGGTGAAACAGGAGCCCCGGGAGAAAATAGAAACAAAAGTTGAGCTTAAAGAACGAACCAGGCAAGATCGGAGCCCCGGAGGACCTAATAGGATGACCACACGCGTATGAGCGTGCGTGGAAATAATCCAGTAGCCTCTCACGCACACTCACACGCGTGTGAGCAGGCGTGGAGACTGCATTGCGCGAAAATTGACTAGGGTTGCTTTTTCGGAGACTATTTAAACCCCTTTGATAGATTTTCAGAGGAGGTTCCCAGAAATTTAGTTTCCCTTACCTTAGTTTTTCCTTTCGAGAATTTCTCCATTTTTCTTAGTTTTTCATTTCTCAGTTTAGATAAATCTCCATTGCAGCAAGACAACAAGCTTGGATTGAAGGATTACTTCACTCTAGGTGATCTCTATTTCATTTCTATTATATTTTGTTATCTTGTTCTTGGATTAAATTAGCTTTTGTCTTGGATTTCATATCATGAGTGGCTAGTTTAATCTAGGGATTTGGATTGTGTGATTGTATGTTGCTAGTGTGATGATCTTATCTCTATTTTGGACCTAAATGCTTAGATTGTTGGATTATCTATTCTTGTCTATTGATTGTTGTTTTGATGAGATTTTGTTTGGATTTGGCCAATCTAGATGAGAGATTGAGCTCTTGACTCTTTCATGTTTTTGATTTGAGTTAGGATTTGAAGCTTGACACAATCATAGTTCGTATGGACTTCTTAAGAATAGTAGGATAGTGTGTAGCTTAAGTGTTTGATAAAATTCCTCTTAGAGCTTTGGATGCTTGAAGGCACTCCTAAGTCAAAGAAGCCTTAGTACACAAAGGTGGAAAAAGACTAAGACAACACACTCTTGAATAGCCAACATCCTAGCATTATCTATCCATTACCTTAGTCACACCAAGATGCAACATACATGAACACTATCCAATCCCTATAAACTCCTTTCACTCACGATCCACCATTCACCACACTCAAATCCCTTGCATGACGCAAGGAAAGATGTTGCTTGACTCATCCTCCAGCGGTGCCTTTGTCTCCCTAGCTTTGCCAGAAGATGAAGAATTAATTGAGAGAATATCTAAGAATACATCCTGTTGGTACGACCAATGAGGAGATCACGGGGGCATATATGAAGTTGATAATCGTGTGGCAAGCGAGGCAAGAATAGAGCTATAGGCCATGGTAGAAAAAATGGAAGGAAAGCCCAAGCCTTGCATGACTTTGGCACTTTACTGTAACATCTGTGGAGGACCTCATGATACTAATATTTGCACTTCTCCATCTGCATTTGAGCAAGTTGAGGCGGTAGATTACCAAAGGAACTCCAACTACAATACCTATGGACAGAATCAAAGATCAAACAACAATTGGAAGCAAGGAGAGGGTTGGAACAATAGCAACAATGATGGATATCAAGCGAGAGGACAATACAACTATGGAAACAAGCCTGCATATGAACAAAATGATAAGAACAGATTGATGTACAGTCAAAACCAAGGAAATGGAAGTCAAATGACCCAATACAGGCCACAATACAACTCTCAACTTGACTTTACTCAATAGAGAAGGGATGACATCTGTGAAGTAGATGAAAGACTTACAAGGACGATCATGGAACTCAAAAATGATCCGGCAAATCTAAAACAAGAGATTACTCAAGAGATTCGACAAGAAATTTCTAGTCTTAGACAGGAGTCCAAGGCTACACTAAAGACAATTGAGAATCAGATCTCTCAAATGTTTAAGATGATGTCTGAGAGACACTACGGACAACTCACAAGTAACACTGAGAACAATCTAAAAGAGAGAGTCAATGCTATTGATGCCAAGGAAGAAGAACATGAAAAATGTGACCCGATGGATGCTATTTGCGGAATATGCCAATGTAAGGTAGAAGACAAGAGAAACGAGATTGCCTCTTGTAGTCCCGATCTCGAATTAAAGAATGCGAGCGGTTCGTGCACAATCTCAATGAAGGAAAGCAAGGAGAAAACCACTTCGGAAGTGCGCCCAAAAGAAAAGGAGCTATCACAAGACAAAATCAAAAGTTCAAAAGAGAAAGAAGCGGCTCGAGAAGGTACAATTAATGCTTTTATCCGAAAATTTTTCAATAACAAAGAATGCCGCAAGTTATTTGAGGATGAAAATGGTGATAATTTTACTTGCTTGAGCCAAGAATCTTCGGCTTGTTTGACTGAGGGTTACCCTAGAAAGAAGGACGACCCTGGAGCTTTGTTGATTCTTTGTTCTATATAGAACATGGAACCTCAAAATGCTCTTGCCGATCTTGGAGCATCTATTAATGTCATGTCTTTAAATCTTTTGAAAAATTGAACTTACCAAGTTTGAAACCGACAAGGCTGACTCTACGTTTAGCTGACAGAACCACACGGTGTCCTGAAGGCTTAGCGGAAGATGTTTTAGTAAGAGTAGGAAAATTTCTTGTGCCTGTCGACTTTGTTGTTTGCAAGATGGGTGATAATGAGCCCCATGGATCCTTAATTCTTGGAAGACCATTTTTGGCTACGTGTCATGCACGCATAGATGTGAGTTCAGGTGAAATAACCCTGAGATTTGATGGACAAGCCACAAATGATGAGAAGGAAAGAATGATAGAAGGAACTGATGAAGATGCGAGGGCGATGGTCAAAACGAAAATGAAATCAAAACCGAAGTGGAAGAATGACAAGCTTACATGGAAAAATACGTGGGTACCAAAATGCTTCCTACCCACTACCAAGGAGTATGGTTGATTCTTGAACAAGGTATAATACGTCTAGCCAATGACGTAAACTGTGGCGCTGCTTGGGAGGCAACCCAAGATTTTAATAAATTGTTTTAAAGTTCTTTTTATGTTTTTGTTCTAATAATTTGTTACAATTCCAATGGTACCATGTTTTCAAGGACTAACTTGTAGGATTCGAGACTAAAAATTGCTTTGGAAAGGCCTAATTCGGGCATAGGTATGAAGGGAAAGACCAAAACCGGAAGAAAATAGTGCACCGCACTGACACGCAGGATCACACGCGTGTAGCCGTGCATGGGAGCGAGGCAGTAAGCTCCCACGCACGCATACACGCGTGTCGCCGGCTTGAAAGGACCCCCACGACATAAAACCCTTCATTCGGCCTTCCCACGCCATTTTTGCTTCCCAACCCTATTTTTCTTCTCTTCTCCACGCAAGGTAGACTCCATACTCAAGGTTTGAACATAGTGTCTTATTTTTACCTTCAAGAAGGATTAAAACATCACCATCAAGGATGGGACGAGCTAAAGAGATTGCAAAGAAAACCAAATATGATCACGGTGAATCCAGCAGGTCACGAGCACGACCGCAAGTTGTATTTCAACAAGCTCCCTAGGAGCAAGGTGCTGAGGCACTTGACACCCCTTCAATTGACCTCGGTGGATAATTACAAGAGCAAGCAGCTGAGTGTCAGCCGTTACTTTGATGACAATGTTTTAATAGAGTTTGGCTGCCAGAATGAGGTTACTGGACTGATAAGGCACCGACAGCTCCGCCGACTATTCGAGTCGAGAGGACTTACATTTGCGCCAGTCACGTATGAATTTTTAGCGACACTGGAGATCCGAAAAGAAATTAACAATGCAAGAGAGTCCATCTCATTCAGACTGTTTGGCAACCACTATAGCTTGTCAGTTAACACTTTAGGTGTTACGCTTGGATTCCACACCAACGAGAGCATCTCTATGCCGTATTTCAGGGAGTTTAAGGAAGATTTTGATTCAGAAGCTGTTGCTATTCAGTATTGGAGGAGCATCACCAACAATGCCCCTTACTTCATCAAACCTCAAGGCAAATCTCATCACAAGGAATGCTTTGAAGGCTATAAGGTTAGCCTTTACAGTGAATCTCTCCGGCAGAACCACCAACCGCAACAACGTCTATAAGCAAGATCTCTTTTATATGTGGTGCATGGAGAATGAAGTAGAAATCAACATGGGCGTGCAAGCGAGAAAATGGCTCCAAACCCAACTTAAGCCTAAGGTTCATTGGACCTTTTGTTACTAGACTGTGCCAGGGGTTGGGCCTTACAAACCTTCTTATGGGAGAAAAGGATGAAGGTACCATGATTGCTTTCACTGTTGGTGAGTTCTTTGCTCTGAACATGAGGCTGGGAGGTGATGATGCGCCAGATTTGGAAGCTTCTGATGACACTGACGAGGAGGAAGAGAATGAGGATGACGAAGCAGAACAGGAGCAAGGCCCTACTTCTATGGATTGGGAAACGACTCAGACTTTCCACAGGCAGCTCCATAATGAGCATATAACTTATTGGCATGAGCAGCGCACATGGCAGGAAGGCCAGTTTACTTCCATATCTGCGAGACAAGACGTCCACAATGAAGAGCTTAATCGCATGCGAAGAGCAGTGGAGGAAAATGAGAGAAGAATTGAAGAGCTTCAGGCTAGATTTGATAGCCAGTTCCACCCTCCCTCCTTCAGCGATCAGTGATGCCTCCCTCACCCGTTCTCGATCCTGACACTTGATCCATGATTCTTAAGTCCACTTGACATTGGTTACCTTTGGTTGATTGTCCCACCTGAACAGTAGGTTCCTTATGCGCGAGGTTCCGACCTTTATTTCTTTTACTTTACTTTGCTTTACTTTATTTCTGCTTTATGTTTTATGCTTTTTACTTTCTAACTGCTTTACTTTTATGCACTTTTAAATACCAGCATTTCTATTTGAATAATTCTGCTTATTTTACATTTTATTTTAATTATCTATGTTTATGTTTTACTGCTTTTATATTTCTATCAGCTTGCAATAATTGAATAGCGCTCCGAAAACCCTTTTGTATGTTATGTCTCCATTTCTTATAAAGCATCTATAACGGGAGCAGGCCTATGCTGGAAGCTAAAGTGTGGAAAGAGGGATGCATACTTGGTTTATCCTCTTATCCCTTTTCTAATTTTAAGCCCCGTTTTTATCTTTAAAGTGTGGAAATATTTGTTTATATAGCTCCGTGTATGTGTTATGTTAGAGCTTACCATGTTAAATAGGATCGTTTGATGCATACCCTATATCCCAGAATAAATTCCAAAGTGTGGAAAGGGATCTTTTATTTGTTTAATCTTTAGAATCCCTGTTCATTCCTTTACCCTATACCGTATAGAAACATCGAGGACGATGTTTATTTTAAAGTGTGGAAAGGACGCACTTTGTGCTTTATACGCTTATATGCTTAGAATAAGAAAGTTGAAGCTCTTGGGAATGATAAGCGGGTGCATTTGCAATTTGAAAAGAGAGTCATTATTTGTGTTATCTAGAGAGAATTTTGACTAGATGCCCAAAAATTTTTACTCTTGAAATATCTTTGAGGAAGTTACTTTTCGCACCCATGAGAGTGTTTAGAGCCAAAAATAAGTTTATATTCTTGCCTGCTTGCATGATGTTCACCTCTTATTTACGTTGGACCTTAGTCAAGGATCTCTCGAAGTGGGAGTGTGCAGTTTTTAATTTGAGAAAGATAAAACTAGCGAGGCCCGGAATTGGACTAATTTGGTAGGGCATGGGGCAAANAACCCTATTTTTCTTCTCTTCTCCACGCAAGGTAGACTCCATACTCAAGGTTTGAACATAGTGTCTTATTTTTACCTTCAAGAAGGATTAAAACATCACCATCAAGGATGGGACGAGCTAAAGAGATTGCAAAGAAAACCAAATATGATCACGGTGAATCCAGCAGGTCACGAGCACGACCGCAAGTTGTATTTCAACAAGCTCCCTAGGAGCAAGGTGCTGAGGCACTTGACACCCCTTCAATTGACCTCGGTGGATAATTACAAGAGCAAGCAGCTGAGTGTCAGCCGTTACTTTGATGACAATGTTTTAATAGAGTTTGGCTGCCAGAATGAGGTTACTGGACTGATAAGGCACCGACAGCTCCGCCGACTATTCGAGTCGAGAGGACTTACATTTGCGCCAGTCACGTATGAATTTTTAGCGACACTGGAGATCCGAAAAGAAATTAACAATGCAAGAGAGTCCATCTCATTCAGACTGTTTGGCAACCACTATAGCTTGTCAGTTAACACTTTAGGTGTTACGCTTGGATTCCACACCAACGAGAGCATCTCTATGCCGTATTTCAGGGAGTTTAAGGAAGATTTTGATTCAGAAGCTGTTGCTATTCAGTATTGGAGGAGCATCACCAACAATGCCCCTTACTTCATCAAACCTCAAGGCAAATCTCATCACAAGGAATGCTTTGAAGGCTATAAGGTTAGCCTTTACAGTGAATCTCTCCGGCAGAACCACCAACCGCAACAACGTCTATAAGCAAGATCTCTTTTATATGTGGTGCATGGAGAATGAAGTAGAAATCAACATGGGCGTGCAAGCGAGAAAATGGCTCCAAACCCAACTTAAGCCTAAGGTTCATTGGACCTTTTGTTACTAGACTGTGCCAGGGGTTGGGCCTTACAAACCTTCTTATGGGAGAAAAGGATGAAGGTACCATGATTGCTTTCACTGTTGGTGAGTTCTTTGCTCTGAACATGAGGCTGGGAGGTGATGATGCGCCAGATTTGGAAGCTTCTGATGACACTGACGAGGAGGAAGAGAATGAGGATGACGAAGCAGAACAGGAGCAAGGCCCTACTTCTATGGATTGGGAAACGACTCAGACTTTCCACAGGCAGCTCCATAATGAGCATATAACTTATTGGCATGAGCAGCGCACATGGCAGGAAGGCCAGTTTACTTCCATATCTGCGAGACAAGACGTCCACAATGAAGAGCTTAATCGCATGCGAAGAGCAGTGGAGGAAAATGAGAGAAGAATTGAAGAGCTTCAGGCTAGATTTGATAGCCAGTTCCACCCTCCCTCCTTCAGCGATCAGTGATGCCTCCCTCACCCGTTCTCGATCCTGACACTTGATCCATGATTCTTAAGTCCACTTGACATTGGTTACCTTTGGTTGATTGTCCCACCTGAACAGTAGGTTCCTTATGCGCGAGGTTCCGACCTTTATTTCTTTTACTTTACTTTGCTTTACTTTATTTCTGCTTTATGTTTTATGCTTTTTACTTTCTAACTGCTTTACTTTTATGCACTTTTAAATACCAGCATTTCTATTTGAATAATTCTGCTTATTTTACATTTTATTTTAATTATCTATGTTTATGTTTTACTGCTTTTATATTTCTATCAGCTTGCAATAATTGAATAGCGCTCCGAAAACCCTTTTGTATGTTATGTCTCCATTTCTTATAAAGCATCTATAACGGGAGCAGGCCTATGCTGGAAGCTAAAGTGTGGAAAGAGGGATGCATACTTGGTTTATCCTCTTATCCCTTTTCTAATTTTAAGCCCCGTTTTTATCTTTAAAGTGTGGAAATATTTGTTTATATAGCTCCGTGTATGTGTTATGTTAGAGCTTACCATGTTAAATAGGATCGTTTGATGCATACCCTATATCCCAGAATAAATTCCAAAGTGTGGAAAGGGATCTTTTATTTGTTTAATCTTTAGAATCCCTGTTCATTCCTTTACCCTATACCGTATAGAAACATCGAGGACGATGTTTATTTTAAAGTGTGGAAAGGACGCACTTTGTGCTTTATACGCTTATATGCTTAGAATAAGAAAGTTGAAGCTCTTGGGAATGATAAGCGGGTGCATTTGCAATTTGAAAAGAGAGTCATTATTTGTGTTATCTAGAGAGAATTTTGACTAGATGCCCAAAAATTTTTACTCTTGAAATATCTTTGAGGAAGTTACTTTTCGCACCCATGAGAGTGTTTAGAGCCAAAATAAGTTTATATTCTTGCCTGCTTGCATGATGTTCACCTCTTATTTACGTTGGACCTTAGTCAAGGATCTCTCGAAGTGGGAGTGTGCAGTTTTTAATTTGAGAAAGATAAAACTAGCGAGGCCCGGAATTGAACTAACCTTGGTAGGGCATGGGGCAAAAGGTGAGCCTAATGGTGAGCTTAATGAGAAAACAAAACCCTTGAACATTAAATAGAAAAAGGCATGAGGGGTTGACACGAGGAGAAGTCGAAAAGGCAAAAGGCCAATCACCAAAGAGTTTAAAATTGAGGGAAGCCAATTCGTTGGGTTGTGTCCAAACCATAGTCTTCGGTAAGCAAAAAGCTTTATCTGGAGTCGGTTGTTCACATAAAAAGATCCCAAGAATTGAGAAAATAGAGCTGAGGTGAGCCGCTTTGCTAGGATTCGAGTACCCATTGCACTGACCTTCGAAAAAGCATGGATCTCCATGTGAAGTCGGGTGGCTCGATGACGTTATCCTAGGAAGTGAGAAGAAAAGAGGGATCGCGCTAAGCCAAAAGCGGTGAGTGGTCCATGCCCCTACCCTCATTTACATTTACGTTGGGCTTTGGCGTATAAGGATGGATAAGTTGATCGTTCCCACTAGCGGGATCGGCTAGAGGCCCTATTTAAATAGAAGGTGAACCAAAACTTCGAAAATGCATGCTTGCGTATGGTGCGAGGAGTGTGATCCTTTATTTTAATTGTTTATCCACGAAAGGTTTTTATTTCCCGAAAATATTTCTTGAGTTGATGACATCTGACCAAAATCATTTGTAGACAACACAAATGATTTCTCCTGTTTCAACAGTCTTAGACACCCATCATTTTGATTTGCCAAAAGCTTTGTTTTACATGAGAAGATATCTCGGAGACTTATGTGCTTAAATAGTAAATTGTCTTGCTTGAGGGCAAGCAAGAAGCAAAGTGTGGAAAATTTGATAAGCCTCCGAGATACCCTTAAATCAAGTACATATTAGGGTGTTTTGTCACGTTTATAGCATCCTTACATGATGAATTGTGCTCATAAATGCTTGAAAATCACTAACCAATACACGAAAGCTACTTTTAGCTAAAGGAGGTGAAACAGGAGCCTCGGGAGCAAAGAGGAGCAAAAGTTGAGCTTAAAGAACGAACCAGGCAAGATCAGAGCCCCGGAGGATCCAACAGGATGACCACACGCGTGTGAGCGTGCGTGGAAATAATCCAGTAGCCTCCCACGCACACTCACACGCGTGTGAGCAGGCGTGGAGACTGCATTGCGCGAAAATTGACTAGGGTTGCTTTTTCGGAGACTATTTAAACCCCTTTGATAGATTTTCAGAGGAGGTTCCCAGAAATTTAGTTTCCCTTACCTTAGTTTTTCCTTTCGAGAATTTCTCCATTTTTCTTAGTTTTTCATTTCTCAGTTTAGATAAATCTCCATTGCAGCAAGACAACAAGCTTGGATTGAAGGATTACTTCACTCTAGGTGATCTCTATTTCATTTCTATTATATTTTGTTATCTTGTTCTTGGATTAAATTAGCTTTTGTCTTGGATTTCATATCATGAGTGGCTAGTTTAATCTAGGGATTTGGATTGTGAGATTGTATGTTTGCTAGTGTGATGATCTTATCTCTATTTTGCACCTAAATGCTTAGATTGTTGGATTATCTATTCTTGTCTATTGATTGTTGTTTTGATGAGATCTTGTTTGGATTTGGCCAATCTAGATGAGAGATTGAGCGCTTGACTCTTTCATGTCTTTGATTAGAGTTAGAATTTGAAGCTTGACACAATCATAGTTCCTATGGACATCTTAAAAATAGTAGGATAGTGTATAGCTTAAGTGTTTGATAAAATTCCTCTTAGAGCTTTGGATGCTTGAAGGCACTCCTAAGTCAAAGAAGCCTTAGTACACAAAGGTGGAAAAAGACTAAGACAACACACTCTTGAATAGCCAACATCCTAGCATTATCTATCCATTACCTTAGTCACACCAAGATGCAACATACATGAACACTATCCAATCCCTATAAACTCCTTTCACTCACGATCCACCATTCACCACACTCAAATCCCTTGCATGACGCAATCAAGTAAACTCCCGAACCTTTGACACACCTCCAAGTCCCTCCTTCGAGACCGACACTCGGGGAGTCACTGACTTTCCGTTTTAACACAAATATCTTTTGACGAATCACCCCACGTAAAACTGCTTCTTCACGCGTGATTCTAGGCATGAATGAGGATTATTCCCATATCACGCCCGTGTCACGCACGTGGATTGAGCACAGCACGCTAGGTGCAAATTCTTCTCTATAAATATGAGGATCTCTATACATTTTGAGAGTTAGTTTTCATTTTTAGAAAATATAACTCTTAGAACACTTGCAAAAATTCTCTCTCTAGCATTTAGCTATTCAATTCTATCCAATTGAATGTGTGTACCCTTAAACTTGAGAAATATAATGCAAGTGAAGCCCGGAAAATAGACTAATTTGGTAGGGCATGGGGCAAAAGGTGAGCCTAGTNAATGTGTGTACGCTTAAACTTGAGAAATATAATGCAAGTGAAGTCTGGAAAATGGACTAATTTGGTAGGGCATGGGGCAAAAGGTGAGCCTAGTGTGAGCGAGTGAGAAATCCCAATTCCCTAGAAAAAGGCAAGATGGATTGTTATGGTAAAATGAGAAAGAGGCTAAGTAACGGCCACTCCTAGAGATAAGATCCGAGAGAAGCCATCCTTCTAGGATTTGGGGCAAATATTCCACCGTTCTTCAATCAAGAGTAGAGATCTACGTGAAGCCGGTTGTCCCAACGAGATCCTAGAAGATCAGAATATTGGGAGGAGGTGAGCCACCCCGCTTGGATTCGGGAACCCATTGCCCTGACCTTCGAAAAATCATGGGACTCCAAGTGATGTCGGGTGCTCGATGACGTGATCCGAGGGGGCTGAGAATAAAGAGTGACCGCCCAGGCCATGGCGTTGAGCTACTACAAACTACTACATCATTATCCTAAGGGACGAGAAAATAAGAGAGGGGGTGAGCCACCCCGCTAGGATTTTGGCACCCATCACACTGTTTTCGAAAGAGCGTGGAGCTCCACATGAAGTCGGGTTGCCCAATGACGTTATCTAGGGCGATGAGAAGAAAAGAATCCCGCTAAAGCCAATAGAGGAGAGTAGTCCATATCTTACCATCACTTTACTTACACGTTGGGTCTTGACGTATTGGGTGGATAGTTGGTTGGCGTGTGTACATCGTTCCCCTTTTCCATTCTCTTACAACTCTCTTGATCAAAACATGTGGTTGCCTAAAACATGTGTAGCTATCTTTTGACACTTATGTAAATTGTGGAAACTTTTGATAAGTGTCAAAAGATACTAGTTTTCAAGGTCAATTTGAAGGTACTCTATGCGTAGTTTCAGCAATTTATGCGTGAATTATGAGTAAAAAGCAATAAATGCCATTTTCATTACAAGGTCTTCTAATTTGTGCATTATGATGTTTTTGAGGAATTATGGTTAGAAAGGGTGACAAAAGCATACCAAAACGGTGCATTTTTGAAGAGCACGGATGTAGGACCAAATCACTCCCGTGTCACACGCGTGACTTAGGGCGTGATTATTCTCTATATCCAAATCACGTTGTTGTCATGTGCGTGATTCTGAGCGTGGAACGGTGCAAATCACCTCCTCCAAATATTCTGACCTTCTAGGATCTCGTTGGGACAACCGGCTTCACGTAGATCTCTACTCTTGATTGAAGAACGGTGGAATATTTGCCCCAAATCCTAGAAGGATGGCTTCTCTCGGATCTTATCTCTAGGAGTGGCCGTTACTTAGCCTCTTTCTCATTTTACCATAACAATCCATCTTGCCTTTTTCTAGGGAATTGGGATTTCTCACTCGCTCACACTAGGCTCACCTTTTGCCCCATGCCCTACCAAATTAGTCCATTTTCCNGGAAAATGGACTAATTTGGTAGGGCATGGGGCAAAAGGTGAGCCTAGTGTGAGCGAGTGAGAAATCCCAATTCCCTAGAAAAAGGCAAGATGGATTGTTATGGTAAAATGAGAAAGAGGCTAAGTAACGGCCACTCCTAGAGATAAGATCCGAGAGAAGCCATCCTTCTAGGATTTGGGGCAAATATTCCACCGTTCTTCAATCAAGAGTAGAGATCTACGTGAAGCCGGTTGTCCCAACGAGATCCTAGAAGGTCAGAATATTTGGAGGAGGTGATTTGCACCGTTCCACGCTCAGAATCACGCACATGACAACAACGTGATTTGGATATAGAGAATAATCACGCCCTAAGTCACGCGTGTGACACGGGAGCGTTTTGGTCCTACATCCGTGTTCTTCAAAAATGCATCGTTTGCTTTTGTCACCCTTTCTAACCATAATTCCTCAAAAACATCATAGTGCACAAATTAGAAGTCTTTGTAATGAAAATGGCATTTTATTGCTTTTTACTCATAATTCACGCATAAATTGCTCAAACTTCGCATAGAGTACCTTCAATTCACGCATAAATTGCTCAAACTTCGCATAGAGTACCTTCAATTCACGCATAAATTGCTCAAACTTCGCATAGAGTACCTTCAAATTGACCTTGAAAACACCAAACTTCGCATAGAGTACCTTCAAATTGACCTTGAAAACACGTATCTTTGCATAGAGTACCTTCAAATTGACCTTGAAAACACGTATCTTTGGACACTTATCAAAAGTTTCCACAATTTAGTTTGCTTGTCCCCAAATGCATGAGTGACAACCATATGTTTTGATCAAGAGAGTTGTAAGAGAGTGGAAAAGGGGAACGATGTACACACGCCAACCAACTATCCACCCAATACGCCAAGACCAAACATGTAAGTAAAGTGATGGTAAGACATGGACTACTCTCCGCTATTGGCTTTAGCGGGATTCTTTTCTTCTCATCGCCCTAGATAACGTCATTGGGCAACCCGACTTCATGTGGAGCTCCACGCTTTTTCGAAAACAGTGTGATGGGTGCCCAAATCCTAGNCCCGAATCCAAGCGGGGTGGCTCACCTCCTCCCAATATTCTGATCTTCTAGGATCTCGTTGGGACAACCGGCTTCATGTAGATCTCTACTCTTGATTGAAGAACGGTGCAATATTTGCCCCAAATCCTAGAAGGATGGATTCTCTCGAATCTTACCTCTAGGAGTGGCCATTACTTAGCCTCTTTCTCATTTTACCATAACAAACCATCTTGCCTTTTTCTAGGGAATTGGGATTTCTCACTCGCTCACACTAGGCTCACCTTTTGCCCCATGCCCTACCAAATTAGTCCATTTTCCGGGCTTCACTTGCATTATATTTCTCAAGTTTAATGGTACACACATTCAATTGGATAGAATTGAATAGCTAAATGCTAGAGAGAGAATTTTTGCAAGTGTTCTAAGAGTTTTATCTTCTAAAAATGAAAGCTAACTCTCAAAATCTATAGAGATCCTCATATTTATAGAGAAGAATTTGCACCTAGCGTGTTGTGCTCAATCCACGGGCGTGATATGGGATTAATCCTCATCCATGCCTAGAATCACGCGTGATATAGGTTCAGACAGCCTCCACGCTCAGAATCACGCACATGACAACAACGTGATTTGGATATAGAGAATAATCACGCCCTAGGTCACGCGTGTGACGCGGGAGCGTTTTGGTCCTACATCCGTGCTCTTCAAAAATGCATCGTTTGCTTTTGTCACCCTTTCTAACCATAATTCCTCAAAAACATCATAATGCATCACCCTTTCTAACCATAATTCCTCAAAAACATCATAATGCACAAATCTTTCTAACCATAATTCCTCAAAAACATCATAATGCACAAATTAGAAGTCTTTTAATTCCTCAAAAACATCATAATGCACAAATTAGAAGTCTTTGTAATGAAAATGGCAATCATAATGCACAAATTAGAAGTCTTTGTAATGAAAATGGCATTTTTAATGCACAAATTAGAAGTCTTTGTAATGAAAATGGCATTTTCTTGCTTTTTACTCATAATTCACACATAAATTGCTCAAACTTCGCATAGAGTACCTTCAAATTGACCTTGAAAACACGTATCTTTTGACACTTATCAAAAGTTTCCACAATTTAGTTTGCTTGTCCCCAAATGCATGAGTGGCAACCATATGTTTTGATCAAGAGAGTTGTAAGAGAATGGAAAAGGGGAACGATGTACACACGCCAACCAACTATCCACCCAATACGCCAAGACCCAACATGTAAGTAAAGTGATGGTAAGACATGGACTACTCTCCGCTATTGGCTTTAGCGGGATTCTTTTCTTCTCATCGCCCTAGATAACGTCATTGGGCAACCCGACTTCATGTGGAGCTCCACGCTTTTTCGAAAACAGTGTGATGGGTGCCCAAATCCTAGCGGGGTGGCTCACCCCCTCTCTTATTTTCTCGTCCCTTAGGATAATGATGTAGTAGTTTGTAGTAGCTCACCGCCATGGCCTGGGCGGTCACTCTTTATTCTCAACCCCCTCGGATCACGTCATCGGGCACCCTACATCGCATGGAGCCCCATGCTTTTTCGAAGGTCAGTGCAATGGGTTCCCGAATCCAAGCGGGGTGGCTCACCTCCTCCCAATATTCTGATCTTCTAGGATCTCGTTGGGACAATCGGCTTCACGTAGATCACTACTCTTGATTGAAGAACGGTGCAATATTTGCCCCAAATCCTAGAAGGATGGCTTCTCTCGAATCTTATCTCTAGGAGTGGCCATTACTTAGCCTCTTTCTCATTTTACCATAACAAACCATCTTGCCTTTTTCTAGGGAATTGGGATTTCTCACTCGCTCACACTAGGCTCACCTTTTGCCCCATGCCCTACCAAATTAGTCCATTTTCCGGGCTTCACTTGCATTATATTTCTCAAGTTTAAGGGTACACACATTCAATTGGATAGAATTGAATAGCTAAATGCTAGAGAGAGAATTTTTGCAAGTGTTCTAAGAGTTTTATCTTCTAAAAATGAAAGCTAACTCTCAAAATCTATAGAGATCCTCATATTTATAGAGAAGAATTTGCACCTAGCGTGTTGTGCTCAATCCACGGATGTGATCAAAAATGCATCGTTTGCTTTTGTCACCCTTTCTAACCATAATTCCTCAAAAACATCATAATGCACAAATTAGAAGTCTTTGTAATGAAAATGGCATTTTATTGCTTTTTACTCATAATTCACGCATAAATTGCTCAAACTTCGCATAGAGTACCTTCAAATTGACCTTGAAAACACGTATCTTTTGACACTTATCAAAAGTTTCCACAATTTAGTTTGCTTGTCCCCAAGTGCATGAGTGGCAACCATATGTTTTGATCAAGAGAGTTGTAAGAGAATGGAAAAGGGGAACGATGTACACACGCCAACCAACTATCCACCCAATACGCCAAGACCAAACATGTAAGTAAAGTGATGGTAAGACATGGACTACTCTCCGCTATTGGCTTTAGCGGGATTCTTTTCTTCTCATCGCCCTAGATAACGTCATTGGGCAACCCGACTTCATGTGGAGCTCCACGCTTTTTCGAAAACAGTGTGATGGGTGCCCAAATCCTAGCGGGGTGGCTCACCCCCTCTCTTATTTTCTCGTCCCTTAGGATAATGATGGAGTAGTTTGTAGTAGCTCACCGCCATGGCCTGGGCGGTCACTCTTTATTCTCAACCCCCTCGGATCACGTCATCGGGCACCCTACATCGCATGGAGCCCCATGCTTTTTCGAAGGTCAGTGCAATGGGTTCCCGAATCCAAGCGGGGTGGCTCACCTCCTCCCAATATTCTGATCTTCTAGGATCTCGTTGGGACAACCGGCTTCACGTAGATCTCTACTCTTGATTGAAGAACGGTGCAATATTTGCCCCAAATCCTAGAAGGATGACTTCTCTCGAATCTTATCTCTAGGTGTGGCCATTACTTAGCCTCTTTCTCATTTTACCATAACAAACCATCTTGCCTTTTTCTAGGGAATTGGGATTTCTCACTCGCTCACACTAGGCTCACCTTTTGCCCCATGCCCTACCAAATTAGTCCATTTTCCGGGCTTCACTTGCATTATATTTCTCAAGTTTAAGGGTACACACATTCAATTGGATAGAATTGAATAGCTAAATGCTAGAGAGAGAATTTTTGCATGTGTTCTAAGAGTTTTATCTTCTAAAAATGAAAGCTAACTCTCAAAATGTATAGAGATCCTCATATTTATAGAGAAGAATTTGCACCTAGCGTGTTTTGCTCAATCCACGGGCGTGATATGGGAATAATCCTCATCCATGCCTAGAATCACGCGTGATATAGGTTCAGACAGCTTCCACGCTCAGAATCACGCACATGACAACAACGTGATTTGGATATAGAGAATAATCACGCCCTAAGTCACGCGTGTGACACGGGAGCGTTTTGGTCCTACATCCGTGCTCTTCAAAAATGCATCGTTTGCTTTTGTCACCCTTTCTAACCATAATTCCTCAAAAACATCATAATGCACAAATTAGAAGTCTTTGTAATGAAAATGGCATTTTATTGCTTTTTACTCATAATTCACGCATAAATTGCTCAAACTTCGCATAGAGTACCTTCAAATTGACCTTGAAAACACGTATCTTTTGACACTAATCAAAAGTTTATCAAGAGAGTTGTAAGAGAATGGAAAAGGGGAACGATGTACACACGCCAACCAACTATCCACCAGTTAGCGCGACGGCTAAGTAAGGATATCCGCGGGTTATTCAAAACTAAATAAAGGTTTTGTAAAATTATTGCATGGACACCCTATACCTCACTCATCGGCAGAAATTCTACCTGCAACAGTTATAAATAGTAACTTGTACACACAATAGACAAAATGTAATACCATCTCGAACCATTTCCTTCTTGACGAGGTCATTTGATAATTATTTACTTACCCAAAGAACGTATTGTTAAACAATTAAGCATACTAGTAAGTAATAGAAAACATAAATCACACATTTTGCTCGTAGTCACTTTAGTAGAAAAACCTTTCCCTCAATATGAGATTCTCATCACTTTTCACTTTTCAAAGAGAGAGATCACCCGAAACCTTTGGGTACTTAAATACTTGTCACATCTCTCTTTCCCGTAGTTACGGAGTAACTACATTCATATTTCAAAATTTCACTTGGTCCTAGATAGAAAGTGTGAGGCCTTTGGAGTTCTTTCTCCACTTTTGACCACTTGGATCGTTGAACTCGGGTTCAGTGGTCATCGCCCGGTCTAATACTGATTCCCTGGACTTATAGGAGCGTTGGAATGATTCCTAGCTAGCCTCACTAGGTTCATAAGAACGACACCTACCCAAACATAGAGTGACTATACTTAAGTGTGCACACCCCCGTAGGAGTACCTTTTTCCTTCTGGGTGATATAGTACTCGACGAATAGACTTCGCCCACTGTATGAATGATCATACACATAACTACCATGCGGGATAGGCACTTTAAGCTCATCTTTATCCCGTAGGTTAACAAGGTCCTTCACGACTTTTACTAGAACTAAGGTTTGAAAACATTTTTCCACTCTTTCCTTTCTTGCATTGAAAATATTTTGGACGTACTTGGGTCAATTCCAATACTCGGAAATTAATTCCCCTTTTAACCAAATCCAAAAATTCCGCTTTTCTTTTGCAAAACATTTGGATAGTACACTAACAACCTTTCACAATGGTAATTCAAGTGTAACTATCCCACACCTTCAACTCCACATTTTTCACATAAGTATCATACTTGACACATTTACACCTCAATGCATATAACATATACACTTCCCAACCTTAACGTGGGCATAACACACCAAATACATTTATTCTTTACATGCACATAATACCACCTCCTTATAATATTTATAAGTCCACACATGTGCAACACTACCTACATAACACATGTACTTAACTACATAGCATTACACTTCTTACTAACAACATATATATTTACGGTTTATACATACCATAAGCTATACTCAAAATGTGACATTTATACCATTTATATATATATATATATATATATATATATTCGGCACACACACACACCTATATATATATATATATATATACACGACACACACACACCCACATACACATACACACACGTCACATTTATATATATATACACATAAGTACATAATTGTCCTTCCTCCTAGCATATGTATCCTTATCATATCCTTACCATAACACTAAGACATAATCTTTTCATCACATAGATTTTCATGTTCACAAGTTAACAACAATCCATAACCTAGCTATCAATTATCTAGTTTCAAACAACCTCAACCAATTAAAGGGATTCCTTACCTCAACCGGGTTACTAGTCTCGTAGAAGACTGTTGGAGTTGATTTCCCCAATTTCACCTTAAAACCCTAAAATTACACCAACATCATAACACATAATTTTAAGAAATCTTAACTTAGATTCATGTTCTAGGAGGGAAAATAAAGCTATTTACCGAATAAAATTGGAGTTTTACCGAATATTTGGAGATCTATGAAGAACTTGCTAGCTATGGAGTCTTGAAGCTTGATGAAGAAGATGAAGATCACACTCTACTCTCTCCCTCTCTCTTATTTCGGCAATGGCAAGGGAAAAGGGAAAAAAAATTGCCTTAAATATTTACTCCACTTGGTTGACTAGTCTTCTCCCAATATGTGGTAACAAGTTGTGACAAGTGTCACCTTTCTATGGTTGGATCTAAAAAATATCTTAGCTTAGACTGATCGGGATTAAATAAGATGAATTCTCGGTAGAAACTAATTAAATTCAAATAATTTTCAAAACCAAAAATTTACTCCAGACTGAAACTTAAAATTGGGCTAGGTTCGGTACACCGCGAAATTTCGCGATGTACGATCAAAAATAAATTTTTGCTGCTATGGGCTAATTTAATTAAATAGGAAATTCAAGAATAATAGTATGGTGTCTAATAATTCATTTCCTAGGATAATCGGGTCCGAATACCAGCTCCTAAAATTCTTACGGTTCGTGACCGGTACGTAGATCGCAGCTTATCAATAACTAGTCTCACTTATAAAAATCCTTCTGAAGTACCGAGAGATCGTCTCATAAATGTCATAGCCTAAAAAAAATATTTTTCGAACCCTAAACATATCGGAATAGACGAGGGGTTACATAGCTCACCGCCATAGCTTGGGCGGTCACTCTTTCTTCTCAACCCCTCGGATCACGTCATCGGGCACCCGACATCACATGGAGCCCCATGCTTTTTCGAAGGTCAGTGCAATGGGTTCCCGAATCCAAGCAGGGTGGCTCACCTCCTCTCAGTTTTCTGATCTTCTAGGATCTCGTTGGGACAACCGAATCCAATGTAGATCTCTACGCTTGTTTCCCCAAATCCTAGCAATGAAAATGGCATTTTATTGCTTTTTGCTCATAAGTCACGCATAAATTGCTCAAACTACGCATAGAATACCTTCTAATTGACCTTGAAAACTAGTATCTTTTGACACTTAACAAAAGTTTCCACAATTTAGTTTGCTTGTACCCAAGCAAATCATTAAACCATTCAAAGCATAAGTGTCAAAAGATAGCTACACAATGTTTTAGGCAACCATACGTTTTGATCAAGAGAATTGTAAGAGAATGGAAAATGGGAAATGATGTACACACGCCAACCAACTATCCACCCAATACGCCAAGACCCAACATGTAAGTAAAGTGATTGTAAAACATGGACTACTCTCCGCTTTTGGCTTTAGCAGGATTCTTTTCTTCTCATCGCCCTAGATAACGTCATTGGGGAACCCCACTTCATGTGGCGCGCCATGCTTTTTCGAAGACAGAGTGATGGGTGCCCAAATCCTAGCGGGGTGGCTCACCTCCTCTCTTATATTCTCGTCTCTTAGGATAATGATGTAGTAGATTGTAATAGCTCACCGCCATGGCTTGGGCGGTTACTCTTTCTTCTCAACCCCCTCGCATCACGTCATCGGGCACCCGACATCACATGGAGCCCCATGCTTTTTCGAATGTCAGTGCAATGGGTTCCCGAATCCAAGTGGGGTGGCTCACCTCCTATCAGTTTTCTGATCTTCTAGGATCTCGTTGGGACAATCGACTTCACGTAGTTCTCTACGCTTGTTTGAAGAACGGAGCAATGGTTGCCCCAAATCCTAGCAAGATGGCTTTTCTCGGATCTTATCTCTAGAAATGGCCATTACTTAGTCCTTTTCTCATTTTACAATAACTAGGGAATTGGGATTTCTCACTCGCTTGCATTATATTTCTCAAGTTTAAGGGTACACACATTCAATTGGATAGAATTGAATAGCTAAATGCTAGAGAGAGAATAATTTGCAAGTGTACTAAGAGTTTTATCTTATAAAAATGAAAACTAACTCTCAAAATGTATAGAGATCCTCATATTTATAAAGAAGAATTTGCACCTAGCGTGCTGTGCTCAATACACGTGCGTGATATGGAAATAATCCTCATCCATGCCCAGAATCACTCGTGATATAGGTTTAGACAGCTTCAACGCTCAGAATCACGCACATGACAAGAACGTGATTTGAATATAGAGAAGAATCACGCCCTAAGTCAAGCGTGTGAGACGGGAGTGATTTGGTCCTACTTCCGTGCTCTACACAAATGCATCGTTTTGGTACGCTTTTGCCACCCCTTTTATCCCTAATTCCTCAAAAACATCATAACGCACAAATTAGAAGATCTTGTAATGAAAATGGCATTTTATTGCTTTTTTCTCATAAGTCACACATAAATTGCTCAAACTACGCATAGAATACCTTCAAATTGACCTTGAAAACTAGTATCTTTTGACACTTATCAAAAGTTTCCACAATTTAGTTTGCTTGTCCCCAAGCAAATCATTAAACCATTCAAAGCATAAGTGTCAAAAGATAGCTACACAATGTTTTAGGCAACCATACGTTTTCAACAAGAGAGTTGTAAGAGAATGGAAAAGGCGAACGATGTACACACGCCAACCAACTATCCACCCAATACGCCAAGACCCAACATGTAAGTAAAGTGATGGTAAGACATGGACTCCTCTCCGCTTTTGGCTTTAGCGGGATTCTTTTCTTCTCATCGCCCTAGATAACGTCGTTGAGAAACCCGACTTCATGTGGAGCGCCACGCTTTTTCAAAGACAATGTGATGGGTGCCCAAATCCTAGCGGGGTGGCTCACCTCCTCTCCTATTTTCTCGTCCCTTAGGATAATGATGTAGTAGTTTGTAGTAGCTCACCGCCATAGCTTGGGCAGTCACTCTTTCTTCTAAACCCCCTAGGATCACGTCATCGGGCACCCGACATTACATGTAGCCCAATTCTTTTTCGAAGGTCAGTTCAATGGGTTCCCGAATCCAAGCGGGGTGGCTCACCTCCTCTCAATTTTCTGATCTTCTAGGATCTCGTTGGGACAACCGATTTCTTGTAGATCTCTAGGCTCGTTTCCCCAAATCCTAGCAAGATGCCTTCTCTCGGATCTTATCTCTAGGAGTGGCCATTACTTAGCCAATTTCTCATTTTACCATAACAACCCCTCATGCCTTTTTCTTGGGAATTAGGATTTCTCACTAGCTCACACTAGGCTCACCTTTTGCCCCATGCCCTACCAAATTAGTCCATTTTTCGGGCTCCGCTAGCATTATATTTCTCAAGTTTAAGGGTACACACATTCAATTGGATAGAATTGAATAGCTAAATGCTAGAGAGAGAATTTTTGCAAGTGTTCTAAGAGTTTTATCTTTTAAAAATGAAAACTAACTCTCAAAATGTATACATATCCTCATATTTATAAATAAGAATTTGCACCTAGCGTGCTGTGCTTAATCCACGTGCGTGACACGGACGTGATATGGAAATAATCCTCATCCATGCCCAGAATCACGCGTGATATAGGTTCAGACAGCTTCCGCGCTCATAATCACGCACATGACAACAACGTGATTTGGATATAGAGAAGAATCACGCCCTAAGTCAAGCGTGTGAGACGGGAGATATTTAGTCCTACTTCTGTGCTCCATCGTTTTGGTACGCTTTTTCCACCCTTTTTTTCCATGATTCCTCAAAAATATCATAATGCACAAATTAGAAGATCTTGTAATGAAAATGGAATTTTATTGCTTTTTTCTCATAAGTCACGCATAAATTGCTCAAACTACGCATAGAATACCTTCAAATTGACCTTGAAAATTAGTATCTTTTGATACTTATCAAAAGTTTCCACAATTAGTTTCGTTGTCCCCAAGCAAATCATTAAACCATTCCAAGCATAAGTGTCAAAAGATAGCTACACAATGTTTTAGGCAACCATACGTTTTGATCAAGAGAGTTGTAAGAGAATGGAAAAGGCGAACGATGTTGATCAAGAGAGTTGTAAGAGAATGGAAAAGGCGAACGATGTACACACGCCAACCAACTATCCACCCAATATGCCAAGACCCAACATGTAAGTAAAGTGATGGTAAGACATGGACAACTCTCCGCTTTTGGCTTTAGCGGGATTCTTTTCTTCTCATCGCCCTAGATAACGTCATTGGCCAACTCGACTTCATGTGGAACGCCACGCTTTTTTGAAGACCGTGTGATGGGTGCCCAAATCCTAGCGGGCTGACTCACAGACCGTGTGATGGGTGCCCAAATCCTAGCGGGCTGACTCACTTCCTCTCTTATATTCTCGTCCCTTAGGATAATGATGTAGTAGTTTGTAGTAGCTCACCGCCATGGCTTGGGCGGTCACTCTTTCTTCTCAACCCCCTCGGATCACGTCATCGGGCATCCAACATCAGATGGAGCCCCATGCTTTTTCGAAGGTTAGTGCAATGGGTTCCCGAATCCAAGCGGGGTGGCTCACCTCCTCTCAGTTTTCTGATCTTCTAGGATCTCGTTGGGAGAACCGACTTCACGTAGATCTCGATGCAATAGTTGCCCCAAATCCTAGCAAGATGGCTTCTCCCGGATCTTATCTCTAGAAGTGGCCATTACATAGTCATTTTCTCATTTTACAATACCAACCCCTCATGCCCTTTTCTAGGGAATTGGGATTTCTCACTAGCTCACACTAGGCTCACCTTTTGCCACATGCCCCACTAAATTAGTCCATTTTTCGGGCTTCGCTCGCATTATATTTCTCAAGTTTAAGGGTGCACAAATTCAAATGGATAGAATTGAATAGCTAAATGCTATAGAGAGAATTTTTGCAAGTGTTCTAAGAGTTTTATCTTCTAAAAATGAAAACTAACTCTCAAAATGTATAGAGATCCTCATATTTATAAAGAAGAATTTGCACCTAGCGTACTGTGCTCAATCCACGTGCGTGATCTGGAAATAATCCTCATCCATGCCCAGAATCGTGCGTGATATAGGTTCAGACAACTTCCACGCTCAGAATTACGCACATGACAACAACGTGATTTGGATATAGAAAAAAATCACGCCCTATCTCACGCGTGAGACATGGGAGTGATTTGGTCCTACTTCCGTGCTTTTCAAAAATGCATCGTTTTGGTACGCTTTCGCCACCCTTTTTATACATAATTCCTCAAAAACAGCATAATGCACAAATTAGAAGATCATGTAATGAAAATGGCATTTTATTGCTTTTTTCTCATAAGTCACGCATAAATTGCTCAAACTACGCATAGAATACCTTCAAATTGACCTTGAAAACTAGTATCTTTTGACACTTATCAAAAGTTTCCACAATTTAGTTTGCTTGTCCCCAAGCAAATCATTAAACAATTCAAAGCATAAGTGTCAAAAGATAGCTACACAATGTTTTAGGCAACCATACGTTTTGATCAAGAGAGCTGTAAGAAAATGGAAAAAGGGGAACGATGTACACACGCCAACCATCTATCCACCCAATACGCCAAGACCCAACATATAAGTAAAGTGATGGTAAGACATGGACTATTCTCTGCTTTTGGCTTTAGCGGGATTTTTTTCTTCTCATCGCCCTAGATAACGTCATTGGGCAACCTAACTTCATGTGGAGCGCCACGCTTTTTCGAAGACAGTTTGATGGGTACCCATATCCTAGCGGGGTGGCTCACCCCCCCCCTCTTATTTTCTCGTCCCTTAGGATAATGATGTAGTAGTTTGTAGTAGCTCACAGCCATGGCTTGGGCGGTCACTCTTTCTTCTCAACCCCCTCGGATCACGTCATCGGGCACCCGACATTACATGGAGCCCCATGCTTTTTTGAAGGCCAGTGCACTGGGTTCCCGAATCCAAGCGGGGTGGCTCACCTCTTCTCAGTTTTCTGATCTTCTAGGATCTCGTTGGGACAATCGACTTCACGTTGATCTCTACGCTTGTTTGAAGTACGGTGCAATGCTTGCCCAAATCCTAGCAAGATAGCTTCTCTCGGATCTTATCTCTAGGAGTGGCCATTACTTAGCCTTTTTCTCATTTTACTATAACAATCCCTCGTGCCTTTTTCTAGGGAATTGGGATTTCTCACTAGCTGACACTAAGCTCACCTTTTGCCCCATGCCCTACCAAATTAGTCCATTTTCAAGGCTTCGCTTGCATTATATTTCTCAAGTTTAAGGGTACATACATTCAATTGGATAGAATTGAATAGCTAAATGCTAGAGAGAGAATTTTTACAAGTGTTCTAAGAGTTTTATCTTCTAAAAATGAAAACTAACTCTCAAATTGTATTGAAATCCTCGTATTTATAGAGAAGAACTTGCACCTAGCGTGTTGTGCTCAATCCACGTGCGTAACACGGGCGTGATCTGGAAATAATTCTCATCCATGCCCATAATCACATTCGTGATATAGGTTTAGACAGCTTCCACGCTCAGAATCACGCACATGACAACAACATGATTTGGATATAGAGAAGAATCACGCCCTAAGTCACGCGTGTGACACGGGAGTGATTTTGTCCTACTTCCGTGCTCTTCAAAAATGCATCGTTTTGGTACGCTTTTCCCACCCTTTTTATCCATAATTCCTCAAAAACATCATAATGCACAAATTAGATGATCTTGTAATGAAAATGGCATTTTATTGCTTTTTTCTCATAAGTCACGCACAAATTGCTCAAACTACGCATAGAATACCTTCAAATTGACTTTGTAAACTAGTATCTTTCGACACTTATCAAAAGCTTCCACAATTTAGTTTGCTTGTCCCCAAGCAAATCATTAAACCATTCAAAGCATAACTGTCAAAAGATAGATACACAATGTTTTAGGCAACCATATGTTTTCATCAAGAGAGTTGTAAGAGAATGGAAATGGGGAACAAAGTACACACGCCAACCAACTCTCCACCCAATACGCCAAGACCCAACATGTAAGTAAAGTGATGGTAAGACATGGACTACTCTCCGCTTTTGGCTTTAGCGGGATTTTTTTCTTCTCATCGCCCTAGATAACGTCATTAGGCAACCAGACTTCATGTGGAGCGCCACGCTTTTTTGAAGACAGTGTGATGGGTGCCCAAATCCTAGCGGGGTGGCTCACCTCCTCTCTTATTTTCTCGTCCCTTAGGATAATGATGTAGTAGTTTGTAGTAGCTCACCGTCATGGCTTTGGCGGGCACCCTTTCTTCTCAACCCTCACATGGAGCCCCATGCTTTTTTGAAGGTTAGTGCAATGGGTTCCCGAATCCAAGCGGGGTGGCTTACCTCCTCTCAGATTTCTGATCTTCTAGGATCTCGTTGGGACAACTGACTTCACGTTGATCTCTACCCTTGTTTGAAGAACGGTGCAATGGGTTCCCCTAATCCTAGCAAGATGGCTTCTCTCGGATCTTATCTCTAGGAGTGGCCATTACTTAGCCTTTTTCTCATTTTACCATAACAACCCCTCATGCCTTTTTCTTGGGAATTGGAATTTCTCACCAGCTCATACTAGGCTCACCTTTTGCCCCATGATTTCTCAAGTTTAAGGGTACATACATTCAATTGTATAGAATTGAATAGCTAAATGCTAGACAGAGAATTTCTACAAGTGTTCTACGAGTTTTATCTTCTAAAAATGAAAACTAACGCTCAAAATGTATAGAGATCCTCATATTTATAAAGAAGAACTTGCACTTAGCGTGTTGTGTTCAATCCACGGGCGTGATATGGAAATAATCCTCATCCATGCCCAGAATCACGCGTGATATAGGTTCATACAGCTTCCACGCTCAGAATCACGCGCATGACAACAACGTGATTTGGATATAGAGAAGAATCACGCCCTAAGTCACGCCTGTGACACGGGTGTGATTTGGTCCTGCTTACGTGCTCTTCAAAAATGCATCGTTTTGGTACGCTTTTGCCACCTTTTTTATCCATAATTCCTCAAAAACATCATAATACACAAATTAGAAGATCTTGTAATGAAAATAGCATTTTATTGCTTTTTTCTCATAAGTCATGCATAAATTGCTTAAACTACGCATAGGATAACTTCAAATTGACCTTGAAAACTAGTATCTTTCGACACTTATCAAAAGTTTCCACAATTTAGTTTCCTTGTCCCCAAGCAAATCATTAAACCATTCCAAGAATAAGTGTCAAAAGATAGCTACACAATGTTTTAGGCAACCATACGTTTTGATCAAGAGAGTTGTAAGAGAATGGAAAAGGCGAACATGTTGGAAATAAGATGAATTCTTATTTGGGCTTCCAAATGCATTTAAGCATGTATCCCTTGGGCTTTAATTATAAGAAAATTAAAGCTTTGGGTACTGACCATGCCTAAGCTGTCTTCCTCATTTTGAGTTGAATAAAAAGGAGTCCAATCCACCGTTGCAAGCCATCCACAAATAGCTTCCCACAACCTTGCTGCTCGAGCCCTTGTTAAAGTCCCTTCTTGCACTTGCAAGGGGTCGTTTGTGGTGTGAACATGTTGATCTCTTGACCTTGGAATACCTTGATCTCCTATGTCCTCATCAGCTCCCTCCCCCTTAGAATGATTCGACCACGAATCAAGATCATCATCTACATCAAATGGAGACAAGTGAGTAACGTTAAATGTAGCACTTATATTACCATACTCACTAGGAAGATCAATTTTGTAGGCATTGTCATTGATCTTGGAGATGACTTGAAATGGACCATCTAGGCATAAGCTTAGACTTGCGTTGGTTAGGGAACCTCTCTTTACTCATGTGTACCCAGACCCAATCTCCGGGTTGGAATACAACTCTCTTCGTGTAATACCCCGTATTTTATTAACATTATCCTAAGGCGTCGACATTCCTAAGTTATGATCTTCAGATATTTCAAAAGAATTTTTATAAGTGAGTATAGTTGTTATTAAGCTGCGAACCTACGTACCGGTTACGAACCATAAAAATTTTAGGAGCTGGTGTTCGGACCCGTTTGTCCTAGGAAATGAATTATTAGACACCATACTATTATTCTTGAATTTCCTATTTAATTAAATCAGCTCATAGCAGCGAAAATTTATTTTGATCGTACATCGCTAAATTTCGCGGTGTACCGAACCTAGCCCAATTTTGAGGGTTAGTCTGGAATAAATTTTTAGTTTCGGAAATTATTCTATCTGGATTATTTTCCACCGAAACTTTATCTGTTTGGACCCCAACTGATAAGGTTGGAGATATTTTATTATTTTTCCCTTAATCTTATCTTATAAGGGATATTTATATGTTGAGATAAGAATGAAGAAATTTCATGTCTTCATTTCCCATTCCCATTTCGTGAGAAGAGAGAGAGAGAGAGAGGGCGATCCTTTCATCTTCTTCACCATTTTCTTCCATCAATTTCCATAGCCAAAATCCTTCTCAAGTGTCAATTTTGTTCGGTAAGACTTCGATTTTATTCGGTAAAAAGCTTTATATCCCTTCCTAGATCTTGAATCTAAGCTTAGTTTCTTAAAATATTGTGTTATGGTGTTGATTTTGATCCTAGGATTTTAAGGTGAAATTGGAGGAATCAACTCCAAAAGTCTTCTACGAGGATTAGAAACCCGGTCGAGGTAAGGAATCCCTTAAGTTGGTTTAGTCACTTGAAATTGGATAATTGATTGTTTGGTTGAAATATATGGATGTATATGCTTGTATATGTTATGATTATGTCCATATAGGCTTACTTATGAAAATATTGAAAAATCAAGATAGATTTCTGGCAGTAACTTCCGAGATTTATTGGGAAAATTTGGTAAGGTATTTTGATTCGATTTTCTTCAGATATGTAGTTCAATAAGTGTAGAACCTGCCTATAAAATTTCATAATGATCGGAGTAGTATAAGTATGGTTTTCGAATTTTTCTCCAAAACTGGTCCAGAGAGAGAAAAATTCCGGACAGCACACTGCCAAGGGCAAAAATGGAATTTTCTGTGTTTATTCGGGAACCAAAATGACCAAAACTTTTTATGGACATCAAGTACTATGAGTTGGGGTTCTACCATAAAAATTTCAAGTGAAAAAGAGTTCGGGAACTATTTTTACTGGCTCAATCTTTCGGACTGCGCCAAGCTGAATTACTGTCTAGAATAGGCGGAACGTGTTGGACGCGGCCCTGGACGCGCGTCCACTGCGCGTCCAGTGGAGTCCAGTAGGTTCGAGAGTAAGATCAAATTTTATAAGCTTTGATTATTATTATTGATGTTTAGATGATGGGGTTGTAATGAACCTAAGAGGTTATGAGAATGATGATGATGTTATAACATGTTGACACATGGGTTATGAAATGGTGATAAAGTTAGGATGGATATTACTGATGATTGTAATTAGAGCTTAATTAAGGACTTAGTAATTAATGATGGATTAACAATGGAGTTCAGGAGGTGATTAAGCTCTAATTATAGTGATTAAGGACTGATAATAGTTATTAAGGTTTAATGACTGGATGAATAGGCGGAATGGTAATTAATATATTATCAAGGTGGGACTAATTATTTGAAGGATTATCTTTGGTGATTATTGTGAGATCTTTGTTATGGGCAATACTCTCTATTTGGTGGTTATGTTGAAAGATTGGAATTACTCTTTTAGAATTTATTTGGAGAGGTTGGAATTCTCTCTTTGGTTATTATTTTAAGAACTTGGAAGTGATTCTTTTGATTTGGGGATTGTTGGTGTTTACTTGAGGATTTAAAATATCTCTTTGGTAAAGATACTATGGTTTAAAGGAATTTTGAGTGGTGATGATATTACGATGTTTATTAAGGAAATTGTTATATGGAAATATTGAGATAAAGATTGTATATGGTGAATTTTGAGGAAATAGTTGTTGAACGACTTTGGATTATGGTTAGGTAATGACTTTACCTCAAGTTACGATCTAATGGTGTTAATGCTTTCGATGACTTAATAATGATGTTATAATGTTGTTGACTTGTTGTCGATGATGGATTACAAGGTTAGTAGTTACTAATGACAATGATTAATGCTTAAGAGTGATTAAGGTCAATTGTTGGATTATGGGTGACTAAGTATCGATTATGGATGTGTGATTTCCTTAAGTATCGATTATGGATTTGTGTCCTCCAGGGTGAACTGAATATAGTGTATAGTGACCTTCTTTCATTAGCTGATCCATTATCTTCTTACAACCTGTAGGTATAATCCATCTGCCTTGAAATCTCATACTCCCATCTGGGTGTAACTCAAATGGACCATGTTTTCCATCAACCATTTTCTCCTTGATTTTATTCACCCCATCGTCCTTTCCTTATGCTTGTTTGATTTCTTCAAATAGGATTGGAGTGGTCGACAGGTAATATAGTTTCATCTCTTGTTCCACTTGACCACCCATTTTTATTTCTAGATTGAGCCTTTGAAAGTCCTTGCATAATTGCTCGGGCAATACCCAAAGAGCGTGATTTGACTTCTGACTCAATGCATCCGCTACCTTGTTTGCTTTGCCTTCCTGGTATTGGATTTCCAAATCATAATCCTTGATCAACTCCAACCATCTTCTTTGCCTCAAATTGAGATCTCTCTGAGTGAAGATGTACTTTAAACTCTTATGATCCGTAAAGATCTTGCAAGTAACTCCATAGAGGTAGTGTCGCCAGATTTTGAGAGCAAACACCACAGCTGCTAATTCTAGATCATGGGTTGGGTAGTTAGCTTCATGTGGTTTCAATTGACGAGATGCATAAGCTATTACCCTTCCATGTTGCATCAAGACGCATCCCAGTCCTTTGTGAGACGCATCTGTGTATAGTTCATAGCCTTCTGTTCCAACAGGTAAGGTTAATGTAGACACAGAAAATTTGAGCTCGAAAATGGACCGATTAAATTATTATTGGGCCTAATGTTGAGATTGATTATTGGACCAATTTAATTAATTGGGTCATGATGATTAAATTAATTTAATTAGCCCAATTAAATTGATGTTGGGTAATTGAATTAATGAGCCAAGCCCGATTCATATTTGAATTTAATAATAATTATAATTATAATTTAAATATAATTTTATTATATTTGAATTTAATAATTATAATTAATTTGAATTTGAATTAGATGATAGAGTCTTGAACCTGGACTTGATTATGGCAATGTTCATTCCTTTAATTAATTAATTAATTAGGGAGTTTGTTGAGGGAAGTTGGTTGCACACTCCACTATAAATAGAGCCCCTCATTTCACATTTAAAACACACCTTGAGGATTGAAGACTTGAGAGCTTTTGAAGGCTTTGAAGGCATTCTGAAGCAGTTAGAAACTTGAAGTACTTTGACGGTTCCAGTTGAATATCACGCCCTTGAATCCCGGAAGGCCACACCATTTGAATCCCGGAAAGCTACGCCATTTGAATCCCGGAAGCTACGTCAGTTGAATCCCGGAGGCTACACTATTTGAATCCCGGAGGCTACGCCACTTGAAACTCGGAGGCACTTCAGTAGAACACGTCAGTGAAGAATCAGAGGACTATACAGAGATTTTGTACCTGCAACTTGAATTACGCATACACTGTAACCCGATATTGTGAATATATACAATTTCGACTTTTTTTGTGTTTACAGATTTTGGCACGCCCAGTGGGACATCTCTGCCTTTCATCTCTTCACTTCCAAGTTCTACAAAGGATCTAAATGGCGTCAAGAAATCCCTCCTCCAAAAAAACTTACGCTCAAGCTACTGGGTCTAAGGCATCATCTTCTGTGGCCGGCTCCGACAGGCGCGAGGCACAAGGTGCACTGACTCGAAGTCGAGCGAGGGACCTAGGGGTGGAGTTGGTCGAGACCCAATGCATCGCCCGCAACATTGTCCGAAGGCTTGGAGGCGGCTCCACCAGGCCACGGAACGTTGCATATGACAAGGGTTCGTCTGCTACAACGGAAACTACCAGCAGCAAGGGCCCTGCGAGTCCTACTCTCTCAAATACAACTATTGGCAGCAAGAGTCCTACGCCATCAAACGAGTCCCTTAGCAGCGGAAGCTACATCTCCCATATCTCAGCCATCGCCGATGTTGGAACCAGCCTTGGAATGGACTCACGTCTACACGGTCATGCCTGCTATGACAACGAACGCAGCTTCGGTGGAGGAGCAACTGGCAAACATCACCAAAACTCTTGAGGGGATGAGTGTGCTTATTCACAGTCAAGAAAGGAAGCTCAATGATCTTAGTGAAAAGGTTGAAAGCGGGAGATATGGAGAAACCAGTCGAGCTTCCGAGAAGCGGCCTCAAACCCAAGAAGAAGCTATTAACGTCGATTCACCACATCATCACAGCAGGCACATGGCAGGAATGGAAGAGAATACCTCTCGCCCGCATCCCGTTGAAGGGAGTATTCAAGTTTCTAGAGGCATGATACACGTCGACCAGCTGAATGACTATATCATGGGAGCAATCAAAGGGAGACTCGAGGGAGGACAACATTCATACACTTACTCCAAGCCTTACACCCGAAGGATTGAAGAAATGAAGATGCCGCTGGGCTACCAACCTCCCAAGTTTCAACAATTCGATGGAAAAGGCAACCCGAGACAGCACATCGCCCACTTTGTGGAAACTTGCAACGATGCTGGAACAGACTGAGATTTCCTCGTCAAGCAGTTTGTCCGCTCTTTGAAGGGCACCGCCTTTGATTGGTACACTGACTTGGAGCATGGATGCATCGACAGCTGGAGTGACATGGAGCGCGAATTCTTGACACGCTTCTACAGCACAAGAAGGACTGTTAGCTTCTTGGAGCTCACCAACACTCGTCAATGGAAGGGTGAACGCGCAGGCGCTTACATTGAGAGATGGAGGGAGTTGTGCCTCAACTGTAAAGAGAGGATATCACAGAGCTCTGTAATTGAAATGTGCATCCAAGGCATGCACTTCGAGCTCTCTTACATTCTGCAAGGGATCAAGCCCAAGACATTTGAAGAGTTATCCAGTCGAGCTCATGACATGGAGTTAAGCATTGAAGCTAGCGGTGGGCTCAGCATGCTGAGCACGTCTAGCTCGTCCAAGGCACTTGTGAACCAAGATGTTAACAAAGGGGGCAAACCCTTTCAAAAGCAAGAGAAGAAGGAGACGATGAATGTGAGTGTTAAACCAATGCAGCTTTTCACGAAAGTGACTGAGAAACCTAGGCCCAGGTCATTCCCTCGTTCATCAAGGGGAACTAGAATTGTTGAAGAGTGGCAGGAGAAACAATATCCATTTTTGGATTCTGACGTTTCTCCTATGTTTGAGGAGTTGTTGAGACTCAAATTAATTGATTTGCCAGAGATGAAGCGCCCCGAGGAAGCTTCTAGGGTGGATGACCCCAACTATTGTAAATATCACCGTCTCCTCGGCCACCCGATTGAAAAGTGCTTCGTTTTCAAAGATAAAGTAATGGCACTTGCTCGAAATGGGAAGATAGAGCTTGCGGATGCTAGCGCAAGCACGAACCAAATTTCATGTGAGAGGTTTGCTCCATTACTTTTGGAAGGTGGGGAGAAGAATGGGGGCAAGCAGCATAAACGCCCACTTCCATTTAGAGTAAAGCATGTTAATGCACAACATTTAAAATCGCCACAGATCGATCATACTCACGAGAAAGGTTGGGTAGTTGTTACCCATAAAAGTCAAAGGAAAGTTGTTGGTCGCATTAAACCATTGAAAAGGATGGCGAAGCAATGGGTTGAGAAAAACTCGGCAAGGGATCCTGCCCATGACTTGAAGGTGAAAGGACATCCCAACAAGCCACAAAACTTAGTTAACCTAGCTCTATACATGTCGAACGGGTTTCATCTGCATGGGACGAATATCCCTGGAACTTGTTTGAATACCAATGAAGAAGATGTTGAAGTGGGAGAATGTTCGAACCCCGTGATTGAAAGAGACAATCAAGCCATGTCTTACACCACAAATATAATCTTCAAAGATGAAGATATATTACTCGGAGGAACACCTCACAATCGCCCGCTGTTCGTGGAAGGTTATGCATGTGAGCAGAAAATTAAGAGAATTTTGATTGATCAAGGATCGGCTTTGAATATTCTGTCACTCCGAGCTTTGAAGGAACTTGGCTTCTCTACCGATGATCTCTCTCAGAGCCGCTTAATGATTCAAGGGTTTAATCAAGGTGGGCAAAGGGCCATAGGTGTTATTAGACTTGATCTCAGGGTCGGATCACTGAACTCAAGTACCTTGTGCCATGAAGTCCGTAGGAATATATACAATTTTGAATTTTTTGTGTTTACAGTTAACACTGGGGCAGTTGTTAACCTCTTCTTAAGTTCTTGGAACGCATGCTCGCATTCTTCACTCCAACTGTACTTGGTAGTCCTTTTGAGCAGATTTGTCAATGGTCTTGCTACCTTCGAGAAATCCTAGACAAATCTTTGGTAATAGCCCGCCAATCCTAAGAAACTACGGACTTCCGTAACCGATTTGGGTGCTTCCCATTCCATTACAGCTCTTATCTTAGTTGGGTCCACAGCTATTCCTTCCTTGGTGACTATGTGACCAAGAAATGCTACTTCCTCCCTCCAAAATTCGCACTTAGACAGTTTTGCAAAAAGTTTCTTTTCCCTCAGTATCTGCAATACTGTCCTAAGATGTTCTTCGTGCTCCTCCGGTGTCTTTGAGTAAACCAAGATATCGTCTATAAAGACAACGATGAACTTATCTAGATATGGAAGGAAAATCCTGCTCATCAAGTCCATGAAAGTCCCTGGTGCATTTGTCACTCCGAATGGCATAACGGTGAATTCGTAGTGCCCATATCTAGTCCGGAATGCTGTTTTGGGAATATCCTGCTCCACGACTCGCACTTGGTGATACCCTGACCGTAAATCGATTTTTGAAAATACTCTAGCTCCCTTCAATTGATCAAACAGATCGTCGATCCTGGGCAATGGGTACCTGTTCTTCACTGTGACCCGATTGAGTTCTCTATAATCGATACACAGTCTTAGGCTTCCATCCTTCTTCCTTACAAACAGTACCGGTGCGCCCCAAGGTGACACACTTGGTCTGATGAATCCCTTCTCCAATAACTCTGCCAATTGAGCCTTCAACTCTTCCATCTCTTTTGGGGCCATTCGATAAGGCGCTTTTGAGATTGGCGCGGTTCCTGGTACTAGATCAATAGTGAATTCCACTTCCCTCTCCGGCGGCATTTCCGTGAGATCCTCTGGAAACACGTCGGGAAATTCACGCACTACTAGGATTTGGTTGATCTCAGGTTCTTCCATCTCAGCGTCCTGCACTAAGCAGAGGTACACTTCACACCCCTTGTGAGCGTACTTCCTCAACTTCTGCATTATTATCAACTTGGGCTCGGGTTGCTTCTCAATCCCTCGGTAGGATATTCTCTTCCCCTTCGGTCCTCGCAGGACAACCTTTCGCTCATTACATACTAGCTGAGCCTTATACCTATCCAACCAGTCCATCCCGAGTACCACATCGATGCCCTCTAGCTCAAAACGAATAAGGTTTCCGGGACAATTAAATCCCGCCATTTCTATCAAAATAATGTCATATCCATCCTTACAAGCTACCACTATCCCCGAGGTAGTTTTCACATTTAAATCTAACTTAATAGTAGGCCTTAGCTTCAATCTATCCGCAAATGTAGATGATATAAAGGAATTGGTAGCTCCCGTATCAAATAATACTGAACCAAGCACTGAGTTTATGAGTAATGTACCGGTTACGACGTCGCTAGCCTGAGCCTGAGCGCTATTGACGACGTAGATTCGGCCTTGGTTCCCTGTGCTGCTTTCTCCCATCGGCAACTTCCCGTTGTCGTTCGGACCTGTAGCAGCGTTCGTTGGCCTCCCCCGGTTTACTTGTTGAGAATTAACTCCCCTGTTTCCTGCTTCCACGGGTTTCCGGCCGTTGCTCCCATTGAATCCTCCTCCTTGCCTAGTATTCTGCGAGGGGTTCCGGATGTTTTCCACCCTGGTTTGGCACTCATAGAATTTGTGTCCTAAGAGACCACACTTGTAGCACCTTATCCTTATCCCTTGGCAATTTTCTCCAGGATGGTACTTTCCACATCTGTGGTAAACAGGCTGTTTCCCTTGGTATGTTCTTCCCCTCTTCTCTCCTTGCTTTGGTTGAGATCCTCTTATCATCCACCTTAAATTTCCTCTGTTTATCATCAGCTTTTCTTTTGTTCTTGCCGTAAACTTCCTGTTGGTCCAGATACACTTGATAATGATCTGATGCCTGATCATATGCCTCCCTGAGAGTAGAGCACATGAATGGTGCGATTGCCTTTCTCACGTCCCAATCCAGTCCCCGCACAAATCTTCTTGCTTTGCTCGCCTCGTCCAGTACAATGTCTTGAGCAAACCTCATTAGCTCCACATACTCGTCATAGTAGTCCTGGACAGTTTCTCCTTTCTGCTTCAGTCGCAAGAATTCCTCGCACTTGATTCCCATAATTCGCTCCGTGTAAAATTGTCCTCTCAATTCCTCCTTGAATTCCTCCCAGCTAAAGCCTGGGTTTTGCAGGAGTTCGGGTCCAGCCGTTGTCCACCAGTTGTTTGCGGCTTTCGTCAGGTAATAAGCTGCAGAAGACTCTCGTTGATTTGCCGGGCAATTTACTGCGCTAAGCAGTTTATCAAATGTCCGTATCCATTCTTCCTAAACCACTGGATCATTTTCCCCCGCATAATACGGTGGTTGTCTACTTGCTATGTCTTTAGCAAAGTCGACCCGAGGGGGTCCCTAATTTTGATTCTGGGTCTGCTGAGCCATCATAAACTCAGCCATCTGTTCCATTGCCAATGCCATACGATCCATTGCTGTGATGTCGTCGCCATGTCCAGCAGGTACATTTCGTCTGGGCGGCATTTTCACTAGACGATCGTTTCGAGTTAGCTTCCGAAGTATAAAAGTTACTAGGAAGTTGGTTAACTAAACAGTTAGTATAGCATTTCCTCAAGTTCACTCACAGTAATCATAAGAAATGACTAACACATATAAGAATGCATAAGTATCAGTCAGAGTATTTAGCAACCAGAATCAAGAGATTCTGTAAAGTACAGATGAGGTACCCCTTTTTGATGCTGCCCGGTCTCCAGCTCTGTTCCAGAAGCGCATATCCCTAGTTAAGCTGAGGTAGCAACTTAGGTTAGTCTTAGCAAACTTAGGTTGACTCGGAACTTGGGCTCCTGAAGTCCATTCTTACCTCTTAGGATTTTAACCTAGAGCTCCTAACAAAATTCCACAACCTAGGCTCCAATCTAATCCCAAAGACTCGAACACCGCTCTGATACCAACTTGTAACACTCCGGACCAGCTTGGCTTGCCGTACATTCGGAGGAGTTATCGCCACACCTGGAACGAGTTCTATCTTCTTTTGATAGACCCCACTCTAGGTGCACAGGCTAAACGAAAACTTTTACTTAACAACAACAACCACCCATCATAATATATATATATATATATATATATATATATATATATATATATATATATATATATATATATATATATATATAATACTATATATTATGGTACATTTATAGTTTGCCCATCGGCCAAAAAATAAGTTAAGGGTCATCCACGACCCGACTAGTTTAGTTAGCCACCACTAAGGCTACAAAAGGCATTTACACAAAAGAATCTTCCCAAAGCATCTCCCAAGACGTAATACCTAGTCTATCCTGCGGTACACCGGACTTGTTAACTCGCCCCAGGCTAAATGCCACTCCCCTTCAAACCATGTGAAATGGTCTAGGAAGCGAGAGGTGTATTAACATGGACCATTCGTCCAATACTCTGGTGAACTGGGTTCCATGGGTAGGAGTAATACACGATAAACTCTAATGGGTCACTTTCAGTCAACACCTCAAGGGTAAAAACCATAGGAGGCCTGAACATCTGGGCCATCTTGGACAAAAGGAAAACTATCTGCAACTAGAGAGCTGGCTGGAGCGAGCGGAGCATAACCCGCGCATATGGGTCGGTACCTATCATCAACTGTACATAGTCATCGTAATCCATGCAATGACACTCACACTCCGCGAACTTGGAGAGTTCGCCGCACTACAAGAACTTACGCTAGATTGCATCTGTAGGTAACACAATGAAGTGTAGTTAGCGCGACGACTAAGTAAGGGGATCCGTGGATCACCCAAAATTAAATAAAGGTTTTAAAAGCAGGTATTTAAAAACCTTTATTTCCCTTACTCTACATTGATACTTTTCCTGCAAACGAGTCATCAAGTATAGTTTGCACAAGTAATAAATAAGAATTGAAAAACAGTCTAAGTTCTTTTGATAAGTGATTGCTTACCAAGAATGTATTATTCGACGCATCAATAATCATCTACGCATATAAGCAAGTAGTGGAAATTATGAACTTCACGTTTAATCACAATCATGTACTTGAAAAATCTTCCACCGGGAAATTCCACCAACTTTTATCTCAAAGAGGGTTCACCGACACCCTTTTTCGCTTAAACAATCATCGCATCC
>NC_044928.1:13013939-13042470 GCF_003576645.1 Ipomoea triloba
TGGAGGAGTTATCGCCACACCTAGAACGAGTTCTATCTTCTTTTGATAGACCCCACTCTAGGTGCACAGGCTAAACGGAAACTTTTACTTAACAACAACAACCACCCATCATATATATATATATATATATATATATATATATATATATATATATATATATATCTACATTTATATATACATAAGTTTGCCCATCGGGCCAAAATATAAGTTAAGGGTCATCCACGACCCGACTAGTTTAGTTAGCCACCACTAAGGCTACAAAAGGCATTTACACAAAAGAATCTTCCCCAAAGCATCTCCCAAGACGTAATACCTAGTCTATCCTGCAGTACACCGGACTTGTGAACTCGCCCCAGGCTAAATGCCACTCCCCTTCAAACCATGTGAAATGGTCTAGGAAGCGAGAGGTGGTATTAACCATGGACCATTCGTCCCAATACTCTGGTGAACTGGGGTTCCATGGGTAGGAGTAATACACGATAAACTCTAATGGGTCACTTTCAGTCAACACCTCAAGGGGATAAAAACCATAGGAGGCCTGAACATCTGGGCCATCTTGGACAAAAGGAAAACTATCTGCAACTAGAGAGCTGGCTGGAGCGAGCGGAGCATAACCCGGCGCATATGGGTCGGTACCTATCATCAACTGTACATAGTCATCCTAATCCATGCAATGACACTCACACTCCGGCGAACTTGGAGAGTTCGCCGCACTACAAGAACTTACGCTAGATTGCATCTGTAGGTAACACAATGAAGTGTAGTTAGCGCGACGGCTAAGTAAGGGGATCCGTGGATCACCCAAAATTAAATAAAGGTTTTACAAAGCAGGTATTTAAAAACCTTTATTTCCCTTACTCTACATTGATACTTTTCCTGCAAACGAGTCATCAAGTATAGTTTGCACAAGTAATAAATAAGAATTGAAAAACAGTCTAAGTTCTTTTGATAAGTGATTGCTTACCAAGAAATGTATTATTCGACGCATCAATAATCATCTACTCATATAAGCAAGTAGTGGAAAATTATGAACTTCACGTTTAATCACAATCATGTACTTGAAAAATCTTCCCCACTGGGAAATTCCACCAACTTTTATCTCAAAGAGGGTTCACCGACACCCTTTTTCGCTTAAACAATCATCGCATCCCTATTTAGCGTAGCTACAGAGTAACTACATTTTCATACAAAATTTCCACTTAGTTTCTTTGTAGAAAGCGTGAGGCCTTTGGAGTATTCTCTTAACTCCCTCTCTGACCACTTGGATCATCGAACTCGGGTTCAGTGGTCATCCCCCGGTCTAACATCGATCCCCTGGACGTAAGGTTCGTTAGAATGATCCCTAGCTGGCCCTACTAGGTCCATAAAAACGACACCTACCCGGACTTCCTAGAGTAACTATACTTTATGTGTGCACACCCCAGCAGGAATTCCTCATCCTAACGAGTTATATAGTACTCGGCGAATAGACTTCGCCCTGCAACCTTGGGCAAGGGCACTTTAAGCCACCCGGAGGCTAATCAAGGTCCTCCTCAACTTCACTAGAAACTAAGGGTTTGAAAACATTTTTCCTCCTTCCTCATCTTCCTTGAGTCAAAACCACTTTTTGGACATATTCAACAAAATCAAGTCCCATCTTGAAATCAATCAACACTCTTAACCTAGTCCAAAAGTTTTGTTTCTCAAAACATTTTGATAGTAGACTAATTACCATACACTGTTGTAATAAAGTGTAACTATCCCACAATTTCCATCATCACATTACATATGTACATAACACTACATGTATGTATATATGCATACAACATAATACCTCACACATTTATGCATACTTACATACAGTACACATACTATATATATACATAGTATAAATTTCCCATAATACTCATACATATATGTATACACGGCTAACATACATACCATATATATACATAATACAACATCTTTTAGTACTTATACATACATACATATGGTATACTATGTATAAATACAGACCTACATACAATTTTTATATATAAGTGCATACATACGGTTTACATACATACATAATACGCATATAATATATATTACTATACTTACACGTACGTACATACACTATATAATATACATAGTATTTCTAATTTAAATATTTAGGCACATTAACAACCACATCTCACCAACACGACATTTTGTACATATATATTATGTAAAATACAATTACATATATATTATACATACAAACATGTACACAATAATTTCACCTAAAACTCATCATATTTCAAATAACTATCAATTATCTAATTTTAAGTGACCTTAACCTACTTAAGGGATTCCTTACCTTTCGGGAGTGTACTAACACCGTAGGAGGAATCTTGAATCTCTTCCCCAAATTTTTTCACTCAAAACCCTAAGAGAAATTTAACATTATAGCAACAATTATTAAGAAACTATACTTAGATTCAAGATCTAGGAAGGAAAATAAAGCTTTCTACCGAATAAAATTAAAGTTTTACCAAATAGCTTGAGACTTGTGAAGAAGATTTTAGCTATGGAAGGTAGAGCTCTAAGGAAGAAGATGATGATTTCTCTCTCTCTTCTCTTCTTGTTGGTTCGGCCAAATGAGGGAAAAAGGGGAAAACAATGCTTTATAATCCTACTCCTCACTTGGTTGACTATTCTTACCTAATCATGTGATAAAAATTGTGACAAGTGTCACTTGCTTGTGGTTAAGTCTTGAAAAATATCTTAGCTAGACTGACCGGGATTAAAACAGATGAATTCTCGGTAGAAAATAATCTAGATAGAATAATTTTCGAAACCAAAATTTATTCCAGACTAAATCTCAATATTGGGCAAGGTTCGGTACACCGCAAAATATAGGTTCAGAACATTATGAGATAATTACATTTGGGTTTTAGGAAAGAAAAGAATGTGGGTTAAAAATTTGACCCAAAATAATGATACAAGGTTTACAAGTTTCTCTCAGATAGACTTTTGGATTAAAAATTTGGACAAATAAATTTATCCTATAAATAAGGCTTTTTTTTTTTAAATTAGGAAATTTTAGTAGAAAATATTTCGGGGTATTACACCAAGTCACAATGCCTCTCTCCCCGTTTCTCCGCCTACTGGCTACTAAGTTGTCCCACCAAGTGTTTGCGTAGTCCCTAAATTCAACTACAGCTAAACTCACGTTTTTGCGCTTAGAATAGTGATGTCAATCAGCTAAACTCACGTTTTTGCGCTTAGAATAGTGATGTCAATCAAAAACCCTTTCTACCCGTTTTTCCCATTCTAAGTAAGCCTCAGGGTTATTTTTACCTTGAAAAGAAGGGATTTGCATTTTAATGCCACTTATGTTATCATCCTCCTCTTCATAGTCTCTCCCATTCCTATTTCTCCTTCTAACCCAATCCCGGTCAATAGGTTCCTCCTCAAAGTCTTCTTCTTCCCTTTGACCTAACACCTCTAACATTACCCCCTTCCCGTACGGGCGCATTCCCTCCTGTATTTCAGAGTTCTTGAATGGCAACATCCTGAAGTTCTAATCTGTCCCTAATTTCATCAAAGACAACATTAAACCTTTGAAATTGTTGCTGCATGGACCTTATCATAGTACTCGCATCTTGAGTATCTTCGGGGTTTGTCATCTTGTTTTTTTTTTTTTTGTGTTTTTTTTTTGAAGAGATAAGAAAATGCAACATGCAAAATACACGTTAGAAAACAAATAAAAAAAAACAAAGATATGGACCTCACGTCACTCCCTCACCTACACTCTATTTCTGGTCGCTCAAAATTCACTCGTGTTTAATCACTCGTCGAAGACTCTCCAATTTCAACTTGTACTTCCCGCACTCGTAGAGTTATATCAAGTGCGCAAATTTCACTCCGCAATCATTCACGAGTCAAGCTTCACAGAGTGGCAGAATTTCGGAAAGGAAAATTACGGAGCTAAAACTAAACTATTTAGGTTTTGGGGGTGATTTCATGGCAATAGGACTAAAAGAATTGCAGTTTGTCCCAAATGCTTTTCTCAAGACACGTAGTATTCAAGGTGTAGTGTTTTCAAAGTAAAAAGAATAATAGAATTGCAGTTTGTCCCAAAAGCTTTTCTCTGTACACGTAGCTTAATCTAAGGACACTAATCACATGTGCTGCTCATGTATTCTCATGACAATTGATTTAGAAACAAAAAAAGTCAGTTTGTCCCAAACAATAAAATAAATTGATTATATTCAGATGCTCTTTTGATTTCGACCGAACACAAGAAAAAGTAATTCTCCCAAAGAATAAAACAAAATAAGCTGCTATGTTGTTGTTTCGACGGAAGAGACGGGAACGGGAAGGAAAAAAAAAACCTGGAGTTTGCGTGGTGATCAACAACTGGCTCTGATACCAAAAAGATGATATGATTTGCGATCGCGTCTCTTGTGTTTCTACCTTTGTGGTGGTGGGAAGGTTACAGAGTAGTGGTAGTCTCGAATCACACGAGTAAGGGGGTGCGGATGAAGCTTAACGTCATGCACTCTCGTAGCACAAAACTCACGGCTTCGGTATAAACTCAATATAACTCATGAGTTTGGAAAAGAACAAGCTGTTCTCTCTCTATTTCATTCATTCACTAATTGCCATTTTACAAGGAAGTTTGAGGTTTATATACAACCTCTGTACATGAACATGTGAAACAGGAAGAAGAAAACAAAAACTACCTTACACGCTGTGAAGGAGATCATGGCATAATTGGCGTAGCATGAAGTTCACGATCTGCTCTTCTAGCAACCTTGTAGGGATATTCTTTTTGACTTGGAGATTAAGTCTGCTTAATGAAGAATTACTATCTATAATACTGACTTAGCATAAGTTAAGAAATAGGGCCTTAATACACTTTGACCCACTAAAAGAAATAAAACATAAAATAAAAAGTAATGAGATCATGTCCCATTTTGGCTTAAATGGACTATTTGTGTCTTCATGGCATGGATTAATTATGTATGGCTGAAACATGATGTCCAAACCAATCTGTTCACTCCATCCTTCTAAAAAAAATGAGATTATATCTCAAAAAATGGCATTTAGCTTAATGACGCCAATTTGTGGTTGAAAATAAGATGAATTCTTATTTGGGCTTCCAAATGCATTTAAGCATGTATCCCTTGGGCTTTAATTATAAGAAAATTAAAGCTTTGGGTACTGACCATGCCTAAGCTGTCTTCCTCATTTTGAGTTAAATAAAAAGGAGTCCAATCCACCGTTGCAAGCCATCCACAAATAACTTCCCGCAACCTTGCTGCTCGAGCCCTTGTTAAAGTCCCTTCTTGCACTTGCAAGGGGTCGTTTGTGGCGTGAACATGTTGATCTCTTAACCTTGGAATACCTTGATCTCCTATATCCTCATCACGACTTCATGTGGAGCGCCACGCTTTTTCGAAGGCAGTGTGATGGGTGCCCAAATCGTAGTGGGATGGCTCACCTCCTCTCTTATATTCTCGTCCCTTAGGATAATGATGTAGTAGTTTGTAGTAGCTCACCGCCATGGCTTGGGTGGTCACTCTTTCTTCTCAACCCCGTCGGATCACGTCATCGGGCACCCGATATCACATGGAGCCCCATGCTTTTTCGAAGGTCAGTGCAATGGGTTCTCGAATCCAAGCGGGGTGGCTCACCTCCTCTCAGTTTTCTGATCTTCTAGGATCTCGTTGGGACAACCGACTTCACGTAGATCTCTACGCTTGTAATACCCCGTATTTTATTAACATTATCCTAAGGCGTTGACATTCCTAAGTTATGATCTTCAGATATTTCAAAAGAATTTTTATAAGTGAGTATAGTTGTTATTAAGCTGCGAACCTACGTACCGGTCACGAACCGTAAAAATTTTAGGAGCTGGTGTTCGGACCCGTTTGTCCTAGGAAATGAATTATTAGACACCATACTATTATTCTTGAATTTCCTATTTAATTAAATTAGCCCATAGCAGCAAAAATTTGTTTTTGATCGTACATCGCGAAATTTCGCGGTGTACTGAACCTAGCCCAATTTTAAGTTTCAGTATGAAGTAAATTTTTGGTTTCGAAAATTATTTGAATTAAATTAGTTTCTACCGAGAATTCATCTGTTTTAATCCCGAACAGTCCAAAAGAAGATATTTTCCCTTACCCACCACAAGATTGTGACAAGTGTCACATTAATGACCATGTGGATATATATTAATTAAGATGAGTTGGATAAGTCTTGCAAGGGATAAGCTTAGTCTCCAAGTCTTATAAGGGATAATATATAAGTTTGCATTTTATTTTCCCTCATTTCTTCCTCTCTTGTGACCGAAATAGTGAGGGAAAGAGAGAGAAAATAGATCTCATTTTCATCTTCATTCTTCCTTGAGTTCAAAGAGCTTCCATAGCCAATTTCTTCATCAAGATCATCACCTATTCGGTAAATTTCAATTTTAATCGGTTCAAAAGCTTTGTTTTCTTCCCTAGAACCTAACTAGAAGTTAAGAATTCCTAAATTATTGTTATGGTGGTATATTTTGCCTAGGGATTTTGGTGAAAGAATTAAGTGTTGATGAGAGTTTTGATCTTCAAGGGTAAGATTTCATGTTCACTAAAATTATTATTTACCCCATATATATGTATATTCATATATGGTATGCTATGATAACAAAACTACGTGTTTTACAAAATTATGTGCATAAGAATGTTCATGTGATCACAAGTTCATTGCATAATATGTGTGTGGATTCCCGAATTATCGAGAATGGATTTTTACGAGTCAAACCCGTGTGTTGAGTAAATGCTTGGCTTGGAATTTTAGTATATGTACATTCCTATGAAGAATGATGTATTCTTATGGAGTGAATTATTGTGGAGAAAAATGTGTTTTGAAAAATTATATATTTTTGAAGAAGATATTTATCATGAGGAAATGATATATTTTGGAAATTATATGTACATATTTAGTCTTGGAGGATAAGAATACTTGCTGCCGGGGTGAGCCGGAAATCTCACAAACTTTTTTTGGAAAATATATGAGAATCTTGGGCTGCGGTCCAGATTATTATGAGCACTAGAGCTGCGGTTCTATTTGCTATTGAGATGANATGATTAATAGCTTGGTACTTAAAGTTTAATGGTGATTTATGGGCAATAATGAATTTTGTTAATTAATGATGGTGGATTAAGGTGATGATTAAGAGTACTTAATGATTAATTATGGTGATTTGGTTCACGTTGAAGCCTAGTGATGAGGATAATGTTGGACTAAGGACTAAAGATTTATGTTAAGTATAGATGGGTAAGTTGTTGAAGGTGAGAAATTGTGGACTAAATATGAGTTATGGGCATCATAAATAAGTAAGGATTACAATATTGATGGGTTAAGACTAATGGGGGTAATTATGCATATGGGTTATGGTTTATTGATTTAAGGTGGAAATCAATTATGAATTATGGTTAAGGGTGGTGATTAGTGATTAAAATGGTGATTAGGAACTATTATTCTTATTAATAAATAAGGAAAGTTATGAAGATTATGAGCTTATAAGGATTATGATTAAAGATTGGATTAATGATGGAATTAAATGAGGATGATGGAATGATGGATAACGTTATTGATTATGGTGATGTCATTATGTTGTTGAGCTAAGATGTTGAATTATAATTATGGTGGTGATATATAATGCTATAATTATGGTACATGAGTTATGAATTGGTGATTATGAATTAATGGCTTAGATTAATGGATAATTATGGATTATGGTTAATAATGGTGTTAATGCTTTCGATGACTTGATAATGATGTTATAATGTTGTTGACTTGTTGTCGATGATGGATTACAAGGTTAGTAGTTACTAATGACAATAATTAATGCTTAAGAGTGATTAAGGTCAATTGTTGGATTATGGGTGACTAAGTATCGATTATGGATGTGCGATATCCTCAAGTTATGATCTAATGGTGTTGATCATGGTGGAAGTTGTTGATGTTGATAGTGATAAGGATAACTATCTATTATTAGTTAATGGTGGAACCATGATTATGGATTACCGATGATGATTGGATTGTAAGATGGACTGAAGTTCATGATAAGGAATAAGTATTGGGAATGGAGATATGTAGTGTTAGTAGAATATATAAGTATCCGATGAGTGACCAGCTTGTGTTCAGCTGTGTTTTCTTCCAATTTTTGCTCGTACTTGAGCTATGCTTGAAAAGCCTTTGGGCAAGTAAAATGTTTATGAAAACTTACGTTGAAGAACGTATGCTATACAGGTTGTCAAGACCTTTTTTTTTTGAGGGAAAAATACCACTTTTAGTGAGTGGGCACTCTACGTGAGAATGATGAGAAAATGGTGTTTGAAAAGCCTGCGGGTACTGAAAGTATTTTGAAAATCCTTCAGGGGCTAATGAGGTAGCAAATTTTAAGTATTGGACTCAATTGTGAAATATGTCCAAAAGAAATGATTTAAGAAAGAAAAACTGAAGGAAGGATCATGTTTTCAAACCCTTAGTTTCTGGAATAAGATGGGGACCTATGGGAAGGCTTAAATGCCACGGCCTGGGGTTGGAATAAGGGTGGACCTACGGGAGGGCTGGAGTGCCATGGCCCAAGGTTGGGATAAGGAGACCTACGGGAAGGCTGGAAATGCCACGGCCCGAGGTTTGTATGATCAATTCATACTGCAGAGCGAAGTCTATTCGCTGAGAAGAGAGGGAGTTATGAAAATACTCCAAAGGTGGGGAATTGAGAAATATTCAAAAAGAAAGCCTTGTGCTTACTCAGGGGAAACTAAGTGAATTTCTGACCATGAAAATTATAGTTACTCTATAACTATGTCGAAAAGCGAAATGTGATGAATTCCGAGCACTGAAGTGTGCTGCTGAACTCTCTTTGAGACAAAAATGATGAAATTCCTGGAAATGAAAGTTTTGCAAACTTGTCTGAAAGGACATGAAAATGATTTGAGCGGTAGTTATGCCATTGTATTTAACTGAGAAAACTTTACATGATTTAACTTATATACGCTACTATACTATCTGTGAATCATTTGGTTGCAGGTAGGTTTTCAAATCATGGGTAAAAACTTTACGAACTTCCAAATTATTTGTGTTTTCAAACCTTTGTCTACTTTTAAGTGACAATGGATTTCCTTACTTAGCCGTCGCGCTAACTACACTTCAATGTGTTTTCTGTTAACAGATGTTGTCTAGTGTGGGCTCCAGTAGCCCGATGAGCTCTGAACAAGATGGAATTGGATAGAATTGAATAGCTAAATGCTAGAGAGAGAATTTTTGCATGTGTTCTAAGAGTTTTATCTTCAAAAAATGAAAACTAACTCTCAAAATGTATAGAGATCCTCATATTTATAGAGAAAAATTTGCACCTGGCGTGTTGTGCTCAATCCACGTGCGTGACACGGGCGTGATATGGAAAAAATCCTCATCCATGCCCAGAATCACGCGTGATATAGGTTCAGACAGCTTCCAAGCTCAGAATCACGCACAGGACAACAACGTGATTAGGATATAGAGAAGAATCACGCCCTAAGTCACGCGTGTGACACGGGAGTGATTCGGTCCTACTTCCGTGCTCTTAAAAAATGCATCGTTTTGGTACGCTTTTGCCACCCGTTTTATCCTTAATTCCTCAAAAACATCATAATGCACAAATTAGAAGATCTTGTAATGAAAATGGCATTTTATTGCTTTTTTCTCATAAGTCACGCATAAATTGCTCAAACTACGCATAGAATACCTTCAAATTGACCTTCAAAACTAGTATCTTTTGATACTTATCAAAAGTTTCCACAATTTAGTTTCCTTGTCCCCAAGCAAATCATTAAACCATTCCAAGCATAAGTGTCAAAAGATAGCTACACAATGTTTTAGGCAACCATACGTTTTGATCAAGAGAGTTTTAAGAGAATGGAAAAGGCGAATGATGTACACACGCCAACCAACTATCCACCCAATATGCCAAGACCCAACATGTAAGTAAAGTGATGGTAAGACATTGACTACTCTCCGCTTTTGGCTTTAGCGGGATTCTTTTCTTCTCATCGCCCTAGATAACGTCATTGGGAAACCTGACTTCATGTGGAGCGCCACGCTTTTTCGAAGACAGTGTGATGGGTGCCCAAATCCTAGCGGGGTGGCTCACCTCCTCTCTTATCTTCTCGTCCCTTAGGATAATGATGTAGTAGTTTGTAGTAGCTCATCGTCATAGCTTGGGCGGTCACTCTTTCTTCTCAACCCCCTCGGATCACGTCATCGGGCACCCGACATCACATGGAACCCAATGCTTTTTCGAAGGTCAGTGCAATGGGTTCCCGAATCCAAGCGGGGTGGCTCACCTCCTCTCAGTTTTCTGATCTTCTAGGATCTCTTTGGGACAACCGATTTCTTGTAGATCTCTACGCTTGTTTCCCCAAATCCTAGCAAGATGCCTTTTCTCGGATCTTATCTCTAGGAGTGGCCATAACTTAGCCTTTTTCTCATTTTACCATAACAATCCCTCATGCCTTTTTCTTGGGAATTGGGATTTCTCACTAGCTCACACTAGGCTCACCTTTTGCCCTATGCCCTACCAAATTAGTCCATTTTTCGGGCTTCGCTAGCATTATATATCTCAAGTTTAAGAGTACACACATTCAATTGGATAGAATTGAATAGCTAAATGCTAGAGAGAAAATTTTTGCAAGTGTTCAAAGACTTTTATCTTCTAAAAATGAAAACTAACTCTCAAAATGTATAGATATCCTCATATTTATAAATAAAAATTTGCACCTAGCGTGCTGTGCTTAATCCACGTGCGTGACACGGGCGTGATATGGAAATAATCCTCATCCATGCCCAGAATCACGCGTGATATAAGTTCAGACAGCTTCCACGCTCATAGTCACGCACATGACAACAACGTGATTTGGATATAGAGAAGAATCACGCCCTAAGTCAAGCGTGTGAGACGGGAGTGATTTGGTCCTACTTCCGTGCTCTACAAAAATGCATCGTTTTGGTACGCTTTTGCCACCGTCTTTATCCATAATTCTCAAAAACATCATAACGCAAAAATTAGAAGATCTTGTAATGAAAATGGCATTTTATTGCTTTTTGCTCATAAGTCACACATAAATTGCTCAAACTATGCATAGAATACCTTCGAATTGACCTTGAAAACTAGTATCTTCTGACACTTATCAAAAGTTTCCACAATTTAGTTTGCTTGTCCCCAAGCAAATCATTAGACCATTCAAAGCATAAGTGTCAAAAGATAGCTACACAATGTTTTAGGCAACTATACGTTTTCATCAAGAGAGTTGTAAGAGAATGGAAAAGGCGAACGATGTACACACGCCAACCAACTATCCACCCAATACGCCAAGACCCAACATGTAAGTAAAGTGATGGTAAGACATGGACTACTCTCCGCTTTTGGCTTTAGCGGGATTCTTTTCTTCTCATCGCCCTAGATAACGTCATTGGGAAACCTGACTTCATGTGGAGCGCCACGCTTTTTCGAAGACAGTGTGATGGGTGCCCAAATCCTAACGGGGTGGCTCACCTCCTCTTTTATTTTCTCGTCCCTTAGGATAATGATGTAGTAGTTTGTAGTAGCTCACCGCCATAGCTTGGGCGGTCACTCTTTCTTCTCAACCCCTCGGATAACGTCATCGGGCACCCGACATCACATGGAGCCCCATGCTTTTTCGAAGGTCAGTGCAATGGGTTCCCGAATCCAAGCGGGGTGGCTCACCTCCTCTCAGTTTTCTGATCTTCTAGGATCTCGTTGGGACAACCGATTTCTTGTAGATCTCTACGCTTGTTTCCCCAAATCCTAGCAAGATGCCTTCTCTCGGATCTCTTGTTTCCCCAAATCCTAGCAAGATGCCTTCTCTCGGATCTTATCTCTAGGAGTGGCCATTACTTAGCCATTCTCTCGGATCTTATCTCTAGGAGTGGCCATTACTTAGCCATTTTCTGATTTTACAATAACAACCCCTCATGTCTTTTTCTTGGGAATTGGGATTCTCACTAGCTCACACTAGGCTCACCTTTTGCCCCATGCCCTACCAAATTAGTCCATTTTTCGGGCTTTGCTAGCATTATATTTCTCAAGTTTAAGGGTACACACATTCAATTGGATGGAATTGAATAGCTAAATGCTAAAGACAAAATTTTTGCAAGTGTTCTAAGAGTTTTATCTTCTAAAAATGAAAACTAACTCTCAAAATGTATAGATATCCTCATATTTATAAATAAGAATTTGCACCTAGCGTGCTGTGCTAAATCCACGTGCGTGACATGGGCGTGATATGGAAATAATCCTCATCCATGCCCAGAATCACGCGTGATATAGGTTCAGACAGCTTCCACGCTCATAGTCACGCACATGACAACAACGTGATTTGGATAGAGAGAAGAATCACGCCCTAAGTCAAGCGTGTGAGACGGGAGTGATTTGGTCCAACTGCCGTGCTCTACAAAAATGCATCGTTTTGGTACGCTTTTTCCACCCTTTTTTTCCATAATTCCTCAAAAATATCATAATGCACAAATTAGAAGATCTTGTAATGAAAATGGCATTTTATTGCTTTTTTCTCATAAGTCACGCATAAATTTCTCAAACTACGCATAGAATACCTTCAAATTGACCTTCAAAACTAGTATCTTTTGATACTTATCAAAAGTTTCCAAAATTTAGTTTCCTTGTCCCCAAGCAAATCATTAAACCATTCCAAGCATAAGTGTCAAAAGATAGCCACACAATGTTTTAGGCAACCATACGTTTTGATCAAGAGAGTTGTAAGGGAATGGAAAAGGCGAACGATGTACACACGCCAACCAACTATCCACCCAATATGCCAAGACCCAACATGTAAGTAAAGTGATGGTAAGACATGGACAACTCTCCGCTTTTGGTTTTAGCGGGATTCTTTTTTTATCATCGCCCTAGATAACGTCATTGCCCAACTCGACTTCATGTGGAACGCCACGCTTTTTCGAAGACCGTGTGATGGGTGCCCAAATCCTAGCGGGGTGACTCACCTCCTCTCTTATATTCTCGTCCCTTAGGATAATGATGTAGTAGTTTGTAGTAGCTCACCGCCATGGCTTCGGCGGTCACTCTTTCTTCTCAACCCCCTCGGATCACGTCATCGAGCACCCGACATCACATGAAGCCCCATGCTTTTTCGAAGGTCAGTGCAATGGGTTCCCGAATCCAAGCGGGGTGGCTCACCTCCTCTCAGTTTTCTGATCTTCTAGGATATCGTTGGGAGAACCGACTTCATGTAGATCTCTAAGCTTGTTTGAAGAACGATGCAATAGTTGCCCCAAATCCTAGCAAGATGGCTTCTCTCGGATCTTATCTCTAGAAGTGGCCATTACTTAGTCCTTTTCTCATTTTACAATACCAACCCCATGCCCTTTTTTAGGGAATTGGGATTTCTCACTAGCTCACACTAGGCTCACCTTTTTCCCCATGCCCTACTAAATTAGTCCATTTTTCAGGCTTCGCTTGCATTATATTTCTCAAGTTTAAGGGTGCACAGATTCAAATGGATAGAATTGAATAGCTAAATGCTATAGAGAGAATTTTTGCAAGTGTTTTAAGAGTTGTATCTTCTAAAAATGAAATCTAACTCTCAAAATGTATAGAGATCCTCATATTTATAAAGAAGAATTTGCACCTAGCGTGTTGTGCTCAATCCACGTGCGTGACACGGGCGTGACATGGAAATAATCCTCATCAATGCCTAGATTCACGCGTGATATAGGTTCAGACAGCTTCAACGCTCAGAATCACGCACATGACAACAACGTGATTTGGATATAGAGAAGAATCACGCCCTAAGTCAAGCGTGTGACAAGGGAGTGATTTGGTCATACTTCCGTGCTCTTCAAAAATGCATTGTTTTGGTACGCTTTTGCCATCCTTTTTATCCATAATTCCTCAAACACATCATAATGCACAAATTAGAAGATCTTGTAATGAAAATGGCATTTTATTGCTTTTTGCTCATAAGTCACGCATAAATTGCTCAAACTACGCATAGAATACCTTCTAATTGACCTTGAAAACTAGTATCTTTTGACACTTAACAAAAGTTTCCACAATTTAGTTTGCTTGTACCCAAGCAAATCATTAAAACATTCAAAGCATAAGTGTCAAAAGATAGCTACACAATGTTTTAGGCAACCATACGTTTTGATCAAGAGAATTGTAAGAGAATGGAAAATGGGAATGATGTACACACGCCAACCAACTATCCACCCAATACGCCAAGACCCAACATGTAAGTAAAGTGATTGTAAGACATGGAATACTCTCCGCTTTTGGCTTTAGCAGGATTCTTTTCTTCTCATCGCCCTAGATAACGTTATTGGGGAACCCCACTTCATGTGGCACGCAACGCTTTTTCGTAGACAGAGTGATGGGTGCCCAAATCCTTGCGGGGTGGCTAACCTCCTCTCTTATATTCTCGTCCCTTAGGATAATGATGTAGTAGATTGTAATAGCTCACCGCCATGGCTTGGGCGGTCACTCTTTCTTCTCAACCCCCTCGGATCACGTCATCGGGCACCCGACATCACATGGAGCCCCATGCTTTTTCGAATGTCAGTGCAATGGGTTCCCGAATCCAAGTGGGGTGGCTCACCTCCTCTCAGTTTTCTGCCCGAATCCAAGTGGGGTGGCTCACCTCCTCTCAGTTTTCTGATCTTCTAGGATCTCGTTGGGACAATCACTTCACGTAGTTCTCTACGCTTGTTTGAAGAACGGAGCAATGGTTGCCCCAAATCCTAGCAAGATGGCTTCTCTCGGATCTTATCTCTAGAAGTGGCCATTACTTAGTCCTTTTTTCATTTTACAATAACTAGGGAATTGGGATTTCTCACTAGCTAATAGTAGGCTTACCTTTTGCCCCATGCCTTACCAAATTAGTCTGTTTTTCGGGCTACGCTTGCATTATATTTCTCAAGTTTAAGGGTACACACATTCAATTGGATAGAATTGAATAGCTAAATGCTAGAGAGAGATTAATTTGCAAGTGTACTAAGAGTTTTATCTTATAAAAATGAAAACTAACTCTCAAAATGTATAGAGATCCTCATATTTATAAACAAGAATTTGCACCTAGCGTGTTATGCTCAATACACGTGCGTGATATGGAAATAATCCTCATCCATGCCCAGAATCACTCGTGATATAGGTTTAGACAGCTTCAACGCTCAGAATCACGCACATGACAACAACGTGATTTGGATATAGAGAAGAATCACGCCCTAAGTCACGCGTGTGACACGGGAGTGATTTGGTCCTACTTCCATGCTCTTAAAAAATGCATCGTTTTGGTACGCTTTTGCCACCCTTTTTATCTATAATTCCTCAAACACATCATAATGCACAAATTAGAAGATCTTGTAATGAAAATTGCATTTTATTGTTTTTTTCTCATAAGTCACGCATAAATTGCTCAAACTACGCATAGAATACCTTCTAATTGACCTTGAAAACTAGTATCTTTTGACTTTAGCGGGATTCTTTTCTTCTCATCGCCCTAGATAACGTCATTGGGCAACCCGACTTCATGTGGAGCTCCACGCTTTTTCGAAAACAGTGTGATGGGTGCCCAAATCCTAGCGGGGTGGCTCACCCCCTCTCTTATTTTCTCGTCCNCACGTCATCGGGCACCCGACATGTTGTGGGCACGACAATCAATAATTGGGTATTGGAATATTTTAGAATAATTAGTTTTATTAATTAATTAGGAAGATTATCTTTAAATTATTTTATATTTAGTTTGTTAGAATTATATTGATTTTCATATTTATCTTAGTTTGTTGGTTAGAATTAGTTTATCCTATGTTTAATAATTATCTCGTTCATGTGGTTGTAATCAGCTTGTTAGTGGCTATTTAAGGCCATTGCATGCTAAATCATATATATAGTAAGTGAATTTTTGAAATAGAAAACTGAGTGTTTTCTAGAACTCGAGAGAGTTCGACCATGATCAAGTCATGATGATCTTGACTTATCAAGTTTGAAACCCCACTTGTGGCGTCGTCCCAAATCCTACGTATCACCTTATAACCCGGTGTGGCCGAGGACTTATTAAAACCCAAAAATTAGCCCTTATCCAGCCCTAAATTAAACCTTCACATCAAATTCACCCAACCTAATAAATCGTTCTATAAATTTCTTTGTAATTCGAGTATGAAGAGAAGATCGGGCTAACCAGGTTCACATCACGACATCACATGGAGCCTCATGCTTTTCCGAAGGTCAGTGCAATGGGTTCCCGAATCCAAGCGGGGTTGCTCACCTCCTCTCTTATTTTCTCGTCCCTTAGGATAATGATGAAGTAGTTTGTAATAGCTCACTGCCATGGCTTGGGCGGTCACTCTTTCTTCTCAACCCCCTCGGATTACGTCATCGGGCAAGGTCAGTGCAATCGGTTCCCGAATGGGAGAACCGACTTCATGTAGATCTCTACGCTTGGTTGAAGAGCGGTGCAATGGTTGCCCCAAATCCTAGCAAGATGGCTTCTCTCTGATCTTATCTCTAGGAGTGACCATTACTTATCCTTTTTCTCATTTTACAATAACAACCCCTCATGCCCTTTTCTTGGGAATTGAGATTTCTCACTAGCTCACACTAGGCTCACCTTTTGCCCCATGCCCTACCAAATTAGTCCATTTTTCGAGCTTCGCTTGCAATATATTTCTCAAGTTTAAGGGTACACAGATTCAATTGGATAGAATTGAATAGCTAAATGCTATATAGAGAATCTTTGCTAGTGTTCTAAGAGTTTTATCTTCTAAAAATGAAAACTAACTCTCAAAATCTATAGAGATCCTCATATTTATTAAGAAGAATTTGCACCGAGCGTGCTGTGCTCAATCTACGTGCGTGACACGGGCGTGAAATGGAAATAATCCTCATCCATGCCTAGAATCACGGGTGACATAGGTTCAGACAGCTTCAACGCTCAGAATCACGCACATGACAACAACGTGATTTGGATATAGAGAAGAATCACGCCCTAAGTCACGCGTGTGACACGGGAGTGATTTGGTCCTACTTCTCTGATCTTAAAAAATGCATCGTTTTGGTACGCTTTTGCCCCCATTTTTATCCATAATTCCTCAAACACATCATAATGCACAAATTAGAAGATCTTGTAATGAAAATGGCATTTTATTGCTTTATTCTCATAAGTCACGCATAAATTTCTCAAACTATGCATAGAATACCTTCTAATTGACCTTGAAAACTAGTATCTTTTGACACTTATCAAAAAGTTTCCAAAATTTAGTTTGCTTGTACCCAAGCAAATCATTAAAAAATTCAAAGCATAAGTGTCAAAAGATAGCTACACAATGTTTCAAGCTGATCAAGAGAATTGTAAGAGAATGGAAAATGGGAATGATGTACACACGCTAACCAACTATCCACCCAGTACGCCAAGACCCAACATGTAATTAAAGTGACGGTAAGACATGGACTACTCTCCGCTCTTGGCTTTAGCGGGATTCTTTTCTTCTCATCGCCCTAGATAACGTCATTGGGCAACCCGACTTCATGTGGGGCGCCACGCTTTTTCGAAGACAGTGTGATGGGTGCCTAAATCCTAGCGGGGTTTCTTGAATAATTAGTTATATTAATTAATTAGGAAGATTTTCTTTAAATTATTTTATATTTAGTTTGTTAGAATTATATTGATTTTCATATTTATCTTAGTTTGTTGGTTAGAATTAGTTTACCCTATGTTTAATAATTATCTCGTTCATGTGGTTGTAATAAGCTTGTTAATGGCTATTTAAGGCCATTGCATGCTAAATCATATATATAGTAAGTGAATTTTTGAAATAGAAAACGGAGTGTTTTCTAAAACTCGAGAGAGTTCGACCATGATCAAGTCATGGTAATCTTGACTTATCAAGTTTGAAACCCCACTTGTGGCGTCGTCCCAAATCCTACGTATCACCTTATAACCCGGTGTGGCCGAGGACTTATTAAAACCCAAAAATTAGCCCTTATCCAGCCTTAAATTAAACCTTCACATCAAATTCACCTAACCTAATAAATCGTTCTATGAATTTCATTGTAATTCGAGTATGAAGAGAAGATCGGGCTAACCAGGAACATCACGACACCACATGGAGCCCCATGCTTTTTCGATGGTCAGTGCAATGGGTTCCCGAATCCAAGCGGGGTGGCTCACCTCCTCTCAGTTTTCTGATCTTCTAGGATCTCGTTGGGAAAACCGACTTCATGTAGATCTCTACGCTAGTTTGAAAAGCGATGCAATGGTTGCCCAAAATCCTTGCAAGATGGCTTCTCTCGGATCTTATCTCTAGGAGTGGCCATTACTTATCCATTTTCTCATTTTACAATAACAACCCCTCATGCCCTTTTCTTGGGAATTGAGATTTCTCACTAGCTCACACTAGGCTCACCTTTTGCCCCATGCCCTACCAAATTAATCCATTTTTCGAGCTTCGCTTGCATTATATTTCTCAAGTTTAAGGGTACACAGATTCAATTGGATAGAATTGAATAGCTAAATGCTATATAGAGAATCTTTGCAAGTGTTCTAAGAGTTTTATCTTCTAAATATGAAAACTAACTCTCAAAAGGTATAGAGATCCTCATATTTATTAAGAAGAATTTGCACCGAGCGTGCGGTGCTCAATCCACGTGCGTGACACGGGCATGATATGGAAATAATCCTCATCCATGCCTAGAATCACGCGTGACATAGGTTTAGACAGCTTCAACGCTCAGAATCACGCACATGACAACAACGTGATTTGGATATAGAGAAGAGTCACGCCCTAAGTCACGCGTGTGAGACGGGAGTGATTTGGTCCTATTTCCGTGATCTTCAAAAATGCATCGTTTTGGTACGCTTTTGCCACCATTTTTATCCATAATTCCTCAAACACATCATAATGCACAAATTAGAAGATCTTGTAATGAAAATGGCATTTTATTGCGTTTTTCTCATAAGTCACGCATAAATTTCTCAAACTACGCATAGAATTGACCTTGAAAACTGGTATCTTTTGACACTTATCAAAAGTTTCCAAAATTTAGTTTGCTTGTACCCAAGCAAATCATTAAAACATTCAAAGCATAAGTGTCAAAAGATAGCTACACAATGTTTTAGGCAACCATACGTTTGGATCAAGAGAACTGTAAGAGAATGGAAAATGGGAATGATGTATAAACGCTAACCAACTATCCACCCAATACGCCAAGACCCAACATGTAAGTAAAGTGATGGTAAAACATGGACTACTCTCCGCTTTTGGCTTTAGCGGGATTCTTTTCTTCTCATCGCCCTAGATAACGTCATTGGGCAAACCGACTTCATGTGGAGCGCCACACTTTTTGAAAGACAGTGTGATGGGTGCCCAAATCCTAGCGGGGTGGCTCACCTCCTCTCATATTTTTTCGTCCCTTTAGATAATGATGTAGTAGTTTGTAGTAGCTCACCGCCATGGCTTGGGCGGTCATTCTTTCTTCTAAACCCCCTCGGATCACGTCATCGGGCACCCGACATGTTGTGGGCACGAGAATAAATAATTGGGTATTGAAATATTTTAGAATAATTAGTTTTATTAATTAATTAGGAAGATTATCTTAAATTTTTTTTATAGTTAGTTTGTTAGAATTATATTGATTTTCATATTTATCTTAGTTTGTTGGTTAGAATTAGTTTATCCTGTGTTTAATAATTTTCTCGTTCATGTGGTTGTAATCAGCTTGTTAATGGCTATTTAAGGCCATTGCGTGCTAAATCATATATATAGTAAGTGAATTTTTGAAATAGAAAATTGAGTGTTTTCTAGAACTCGATAGAGTTCGACCATGATCAAGTCATGGTGATCTTGACTTATCATGTAACCCTTCACTCATTCCTGAGTTCGAAAAAAAAAAACGGTAGTTTAAAATTTATTTTATTCTAGGGCATTGACATGCCCGAGTTATGATGTATAGATATTTTAAAATAATTTTTACTAGTTAGAATAGTTGTTAATAAGCTGCGATCGTACGTACCGGTCACGAACCGTAAAAATTTTAGGAGTATGTGTTCTGTCCCGTTTTTCCTAGGAAATGGGTTATTAGGCACCATACTATTAACCTTGAATTTCCTATTTAATTAAATTAGCCCATAGCAGTGAAAATTTATTTTGATCGTGGCATCGCTGAATTTCGCGATGTACTGAACCTTGCCCGATTTTAGAAATTAAGGTGAGAATGGAGTCCGGAATAATTTTGGTTTCGAATTTAACCCTACCTAAATTATTTCCTACCGAAATTATATCTCTTTTAACCCTTACCAGTCCAATTAAAGATATTTTTGGGAGTTACCATAGGGTTTTGACACTTGGCCAAAATTTTGGAGGGGGAAGGGGAAGGATTTTCATCTTCATCTTCTTCCTTATGCTCAAGGGCTCCATAGCTAATTTCTTCACAAGATCACAAATATTCGGTTAATTTCTATTTTGTTCGGTTAAAAGCTTTGTTTTCTTCCCTAGAACCTAACTATAGGTTAAAATCTCTTAAAAATTATTGTTATGGTGGTGTGTCTTGCTAAGGAATTTTGGTGAAAGATTAAGGGTTCCAAAGCCATTCTTGTCAAAAAGGCTTCACCCAAGAGGTAAGAAATCCCTTAAGTTGGTTTGTCACTTGAACCCAAGAGGTAAGAAATCCCTTAAGTTGGTTTGTCACTTGAGATTTAGAGGTAAGAAATCCCTTAAGTTGGTTTGTCACTTGAGATTTGATGATTGATAGTGCCTTAAGTTGGTTTGTCACTTGAGATTTGATGATTGATAGTGAAAATAGGAATTTATGAGCTTTGTGTTAGAACATATGGATCTATGTAAGTGTTAGTAGAATATATGAGCATATTACTAGGTTGGTAATATATGATATATGTATATATGTATATATATATCTATTCTTGGTTCAAGTGATTCATTATGTGTGTAGAATATTGTAAGTAGAATAAAAAGAAAATGCTTGTGTATATATACATACACACGTGAGAAGCATATATATTTATATGTGTTATAATGGATGAATATGCATATGAATATACCTATATGTGTAAGTATGTATAAGGACGGGGTTATGTTGTGTATACATTACTAATTGGTCATTAGAATGTTTTTGTGGTTCAAATCCTGGAAAATACTGTTGTTTCACCACTGTCGTGCATCTCTGTTTCTGCTGTTGTGCATTTCTGTTTCTGATGCCGTGCATTTCAGTTCCTGATGCCGTGCATTTCTGTTGCTACTGCCGTGCATTTCTGTTACTACTGCCGTGCATTTTGGGAATTATATGAGTTGAAACTATATTTTTGGGAAGTGTATAATCTATGACCTCTTTTATAGAGTTCGGTGGGAATTCCTATGTGGAGAAATTGTAGTTGAAACCTACGTCGAAGAACGTATGCTATTTTGGTAAATAGATTGTCAAAAACCTTATTTTTGGTTTGAGGAAAATTCATTGTTAGTAAGAGAGTACCTTACTTGAAAGATGAGAAATGATATTTGGAAAGCCTGCGGGCATTGGGAGTACTTTGAACATCCCTTTTAAACAAAATTTCCATTTTGGGCTAATGAGGTAGCCAATTTCAAGTATTGGACTCATTATGGGGAATATGCCCAAAAAGAATTATTTAATGAAGAAAACTAAAGAAAGGAAAATGTTTTCCAAAACCTTAGTTTCTAAGTAAGTTGAGGAGGACCTTGATTAACCCGCGGGAGGGCTTAATTGCCATAGCCCAGCGGTTGTTTACAAGATTGACCTACGGGAGGGCTTGAATGCCATGGCCCGGGGTTGTTGAGATGATTGACCGGGCTTGAATGCCATGGCCCGGGGTTGTTGAGATGATTGACCTACGGGAGGGCTTATGGCCCGGGGTTGTTGAGATGATTGACCTACGGGAGGGCTTGAATGCCATGGTTGTTGAGATGATTGACCTACGGGAGGGCTTGAATGCCATGGCCCGGGGTTGTTGAGACCTACGGGAGGGCTTGAATGCCATGGCCCGGGGTTGTTGACATGATTGACCTACGGGAGGGCTTGAATGCCATGGCCCGGGGTTGTTGACATGATTGACCTACGGGAGGGGTTAAATGCCATGGCCCGGGGTTGATACTCCAAAAGGCCTTACGCTTACTATTATGAAACTAAGGAAGTTTTAAAGATGAAAAGAAAGTTATTCTGTAACGATAGAAAGAAATGATTTTGTCTAAAGAGACAGGTGGATACTGGTTTTCTAATCACTTTTTGTGCAAGTCTTCATTATTAACTTCTTTTCAGGTGAAATCTCATTAAGTGGGTAAAAGTTACCAAAACTCTTTTATACGTGTTTTGAAAACCTTTGTTGAATTTTGGGTGACCATGGATTTTCTTACTTAGCCGTCGTGCTAACTACACTTCAATGTGTTTTCTTTTAACAGATGTTGTCTAGTGTGGGCTCCAGTAGCCCGATGAGCTCTGAATAGGATGGAAGTTGAGGTTGAGATCTACTATATCCTAGAATAGACACCCTGGAAGAATTATTTTCATATGTATTAAGTTGGATGTTGATGTTGTAAGTTTAGCATGTGCGTTTGGGTATAGGAAAGATACCTAAGCGTGGCGGTAACACCCAATTTTCTGCTGGTTAGATGAATAAGCTTCTGCAATGTATTATTAGTGATTTTGTAATAAGTTTAAGAAGAGAAAATCGGGGTGTTACAAAGTGGTATCAGAGCTTAAGGTTATAAGGTCTTTTACCAAGTGATATCAGAATTGTTCGAACCTTTGGGAGCTTAGGCTATGAGATGTTGGAAATAAGAAAGTATTAGAGCCTAAGTTGTTAATTTTGGGGATAGGAATTAAGTGGTGGTCTATCTTGAACCTTAGATGATAAGAAGGAAGTTTCGAGGACGAAACTATTCTTAAGGAGGGTAGACTGTAACCCTTCACTCATTCCTGAGTTCGAAAAAAAAACAAAAAAACCGGAGTTTAAAATTTATTTCATTCTAGGGCATTGACATGCCCGAGTTATGATGTATAGATATTTTAAAATAATTTTTACTAGTTAAAATAGTTGTTAATAAGCTGCGATCGTACGTACCGGTCACGAACCGTAAAAATTTTAGGCGTATGTGTTCTGTCCCGTTTTTCCTAGGAAATGGGTTATTAGGCACCATACTATTAACCTTGAATTTCCTATTTAATTACATTGTGTAGCTATCTTTTAACACTTATTTAATTTTCATTTGATCGGTTATAAGTTTCTTATTGAGTTAGACATGTCAGCTTTTCCAAAAATGTTGCAGTTCAAGAGGAAAGAAATTCCACAAGCTCAAGCTCTAAGATGGCAACAATGGTTTTCTAGATACAACTATGATGTTCGCCATATTCCAGGAAAGAAGAATGTGGTTGCAGACTTTTTATCCAGACCACAGCAAGTTCCTCAACTCCAGTTCCAGTCCAAGATCTATGAAGTCTATATGTTCAATGAAGGAAGTCCCAGCCAGAGCACTTCATCAAATGCAGATTTTCCACCAGACATTGATGTCAACCAGTTCCCATGGAGCCATGAATACCTTGAAGAAAGAAGAACAGATTGGGAAGTCAGATTGTTCAGATACTATGGAGGTCATATGCTACAACCATATGGTATTCACCCTAAATATCCATTTGCTCAAATCTTTATTGCTCAAGTTCAAGATTGGCCAGAAGAGTTAAATTGGATATTTTGGTATTTATGCCATGAATATCATATTTTAATGGAGTTCCACAGGCCTAGCTTAAGAAAAGAGTTAGATCTTTCTGTTGAGAAAGATTTAATAAAATTCTTAACTTGGTTTTATCCATTAAAATACTGGAAGAAGTTATGCCAAGATGGTCCAGAATTTTTCACAGTTCATCTGCATAGGGAAGTCACAGCATGGGTATCCAGATTTTTAGAAGGACATGCAGAACCATTTATGAAGATTTATGAGCAGCACATGGAATCTATCATAGTCCGAGAAGAAGACTATCCAGAATTTCAGAGGTACATTTTCGCCCAGAACAAGGTCATTCCAAAAGAAATTTGGCCCAGAGAAGGGATTCAGCCAAATGTGAGACAAGATGATGAGATCTACCATGAAAGGATCAAGTCAGCAAAAAACCAGTACTACTATGAGCTACACCAGACCCATAAGGAAGATATCTGGTCACAAGACCCTTGGAACTTTGATGATATAGATTCAGTGCTTGAAGAAGTCGAAAAGATTGAGAAAGCTTATGCTCAAAAGTTTGAAGAAGTCGAAAAGATTGAGAAAGCTTATGCTCAAAAGTCTCAAAAGAAAAGGCCAATTGAGAAAGCTTATGCTCAAAAGTCTCAAAAGAAAAGGCCATAACACAAGAGCCAGTGGAACAAGGATGTTTGGAGAGCGAAGAGAAGGCAATCTGGTATGGATAGGCAAGAATGGGTTAACTACATGGGTTACCCCAGCTACTCTGGCTACTCCACAGAAAGCGACACAGCATCAGACGAAGACTCCGTAATGGATCTTCAATTTCATGGAGAATGGATGGTCATGAAGACAGATTGGAACCCACAAAACTGGAAAGGAAAGAGATTCATGAGTGAAGGATAAGATTTGATCTTATCTCTCCAGCAAAGCCCCAGCAAAGCAAATCTCATCTGCAACAAAAAATCTTATCTTCAAAGATAAGATCCCCGTCCTGACAGGGTCATGTCAGCGTTATCTTATCAGTTTGGCGTGTTGTATGAATTATTAGACAACTTTATTAAAAGGTAGCTTTACTTTATGTCAAGAAGGCCATCACACTTTGTCGGCCACATGTATTGTAATAATTGTAAACAGCTGTATTGTATTTCGAGAACCATCCTTGATCCCTATAAAAGGAGGTTCAGTTTGCTTTGTAAATTATCGCAGTTTGAAATATAAAATTTCCCAGTTTGCAAAATATCATGAGTTTCTAAGTTTTTTTGTTGAAGGTTTTGAATAGATTTATGGTTATGTTCCTGCTAATTCTCAAGTAATCTCTAACATGTAGAGAAGTTAGGAAGTGGTTCGAGAGTCTTGTTGTCATGCCCCGGAGAGGCTTTTAGTTTTCTCTCACCTTTGGTCCTAATTCTCCACTGCTTTTAGAGACTCCTCGATTTGGTATCAGAGCCAGCCATATCTCTTTATTCAAAACCTTCATATTTCCTAAATATGTCTTCCTCTTCAGCTTCTACATCCACATCTATTGTACCTAGCCGTTCTTCTTTTTCATTAGAAAAACCTCATTTCAAAAAATCTCTCTCTTCTAAGATGGATTATCTCTATGAGATAAATTATCTTAAAGAGGACCAAAAAATAGAAGAAACCCACCTGCCCCTTCTGAATCCATACTCTGCTTTCAATAAAAGAAACCAATCCAATCTCCTGGTTAAATCCCTTAAAGCTATTTACCAGAAAAGGTCTTTAGTTCCCAAAGAATACATCTCAGCCTCAGCCATGAGCAGATGTCCCATATATTCCACCCACCAAGAACAGTTCATTACTCTTGAAATCCCTGATGAATTCCCGGCCATTTGGAGGAGAGAAGGATATACCCATATCCACTTTGGAGCAATCCGTTTTGCCATAACCTATCATGGCAGAAAGGGTCAACCCGTAGTTGCCAAGCTATGTCTCCTTGATTCCAGGTACTTAGAGTACCAACATGCGTTGATAGCCACTATGGAAGTAACACTTGATTCTGGCACTGTCTGTGCTACTGTTTACCCAAATTTTAACGTATCCTTAGAAGATCCACATCTTCTAGATATGTTTAAAATTCAAGTCCATATTGTTGGAGCTAAGCATGCTGAGCAAGATGCTATTGAAGCCACTGTCCACTACCAGATGTCTTATCGATTGCAAGACCATGCTTTCGATATGAAAATTCCAGGAGGAGGAGAAGCTCTCATCCTAGTCACTGATGAACAGAAAAATGTTACCTGCACTAAGGTTCCCAGGAGATGTACAAAAGAGGAGTTGATCCAAGTCATCCCTGACACTTGGATATCCAACTATGAGAAGCTGCACCAGAACAGAAGGCCAATCGAATCCAACGAGGCAACCATCAGCAGGCGAAAAGATGGTACCGGTGGAATCTCATTCAATCATGCTCATCTAAAAAGAACAGAATTTCTACCATCCATCAATATGGTAGAAGAGGCTAGAGAAAGACAAGAGGAGCATGTCCAGGAGATCCTTGACTATGACCCAGACGATGATGATGCAGAACCAGTTTTCCTTGGTTACGGAAAAACAGGAATGAGTGAAATTGTTCATTCGTTCGACCAATTTGGTAAACCAGTTTTCTGGTTTAAGGATCCCATCTCAAATCACTGTTTCTTTGATTTGTGTGAAGATGATTGTAAGCAATGCTACCCAACAAAGGAGCCACAGAGGAGACCCAGCTGCAAGCCCTCTNAGAAGAGGCTAGAGAAAGACAAGAGGAGCATGTCCAGGAGATCCTTGACTATGACCCAGACGATGATGATGCAGAACCAGTTTTCCTTGGTTACGGAAAAACAGGAATGAGTGAAATTGTTCATTCGTTCGACCAATTTGGTAAACCAGTTTTCTGGTTTAAAGAATTTCTACCATCCATCAATATGGTAGAAGAGGCTAGAGAGGATTGTAAGCAATGCTACCCAACAAAGGAGCCACAGAGGAGACCCAGCTGCAAGCCCTCTAGAAGGAAGGATGATAGTGATGATGAAGATCCGCCGTAAATTGTTCATTCGTTCGACCAATTTGGTAAACCAGTTTTCTGGTTTAAGGATCCCATCTCAAATCACTGTTTCTTTGATTTGTGTGAAGATGATTGTAAGCAATGCTACCCAACAAAGGAGCCACAGAGGAGACCCAGCTGCAAGCCCTCTGGAAGGAGAAGATCCAGAAGTAAGGATGATAGTGATGATGAAGATCCGCCGTCACCACCACCTGTGCCCCTGCAAAGAAAAAAGAAAGCTCTTAAGTGCTATGAGCAAGAGTACTTAAGAAAGGAGCCCACAATAGTACCAGCTTCACCAGCCATCCCAGCAATGGTGATCTCAGAGTCCTATGAGGAAGACTTTCCCCCTTTGGAAAGTTTCCAGCGAGGAGGTTGTATGCATGCACCAAAGATCCCAGCTCCTAATGAAGTATTACCAACAGGCCAGTTAAGAGGACAACCATCCATTGAGCAGACTTTAAACTGGCAAACGGAGAACGCCTTAGCTCAAAACCGGCTAAGCCACAAATCTGGAGAATACTATTCAAAGATTGACTCAAGGATCCAGATTTTGGAGAAAAGATTGGAGCAGATCCCTTTTGAGAGACCTTCTAGATTGGAGCAGATCCCTTTTGAGAGACCTTCTTATGGTCAATCCCTTCAAGCCCATTTTCAGTACCAAGCCAACGAAACTACTTCTATCCGGAGCATGATAGATCAGTTGAGATCCGAGATCAGGCCCAAACAACCTTACCAACCCAATTTGTTTGAAACACCCCAAAAATACCCACCTACCTCTACTCCAACACCATTTTACCAAACCAGTTCCTTAACAAGTTCGTCGTTCCAGTCTGGAAACCCTATGTTTCCTCCTACAGACTTTTCCATTCTAGATGAGTACCATAGGAGAAGTAAGCCTAAACAAAAGTATCCACAACCCCCACCACAACCAACTTTGCCTTTACCCACATCTCAAGCCCAACCTGATTCTCAAACAAGATTGTCCTCTGCTTGGAAAATTAGAAATCCATCTCACCCTTTACACCAGCAAGTTTTTAGACCTTTCACCATTTCAGAACAAACTACCACTCCGTCCCAGCCAATTTTATCCTCAAAATCAAATGACCTGTACCCTCCACCAAATACAACCCCAAATACAACCCAAATGATGCTCCATGAAACAATCACAGATAAGGATCTTTTTGATTCTGTTATCAAAGGTCCAGACCCACCTGAGAGAAATCTACCAGTCATGGAAGCTTATAGTACTGGAGAAATGTAACACTCCTCGGGCCGGCTTACCGTACATCCTGAGGAGTCTGGCTTGCCGTACAACCCAAGGTGTTACCGCCACACCCAAAACAAGTTCTATCCTGCATTTATGGCAGATCCGGCAGAATCATCAACTGGTGGATACACAACTCAACAACCTGCTNAACCCAAGGTGTTACCGCCACACCCAAAACAAGTTCTATCATTGTAACACCCCAATTTTCAACTCTTACATTTATTACAAAATCCGTAATAAAACGCTGCGGAAGCTTACATCATATCAACAGAAAACCGGGTGCTACCGCCACACCTAGAGTGAATTCTATCACCTCTTTGACAAACTCCACTCTAAGTGCACAGGCTAAACTTACAACATTAATAACAATCCCTGTCTACATCAAAGAGTAGACCTCAACCTGTACTTCCCTTCTATTCCGAGCTCATCGGCTACAGGGGCCCACACTAATCTGCAACTGATAAGAAACACATTGAAGTGCAGTTAGC
>NC_044928.1:13046392-13048582 GCF_003576645.1 Ipomoea triloba
TGTACAAAAACGTCGTAGTCCATGCCACGACCTACACCTTCCGACGAACTAGGGGAGTTCGTCGGACTGCAAGAACTAACGCTGAACTCCATCTGAAAGCAACACATTGAAGTGTAGTTAGCGCGACGGCTAAGCAAGGAGATCCGTGGATCGCCCAAACTTAAATAAAGGTTTTCTAAAACATATATTTTTGATTAAAGTATAACAACACAGTGAAACATATACGTACGTAGAAGAAATCATATCACTTAGTCAAATTGGACTTCTCTTACAAATAGGAAATAATATTTTCCTCCAGTCAAACCTGTAGTTATTCAAACTAGTTTTCAACCGTTCCTCTCAAGGAGCTTTCCATCAATTTCCATCTCATCTCCGCTACAGAGTAGCCATATCTCCTTACAAAAATTCACTTAGTTTCTTCTTCGAAAGTGTGAGGCCTTTGGAGCACTCTAATTGTCTCCCTCTTTGACCACTTGGATCATTGATCGGGGTAGTGGTCGTTCCCCGATCTAACGCTGATCCCTTGGCACCAGGTACGTTAAAATGATTCCCAGTCGGCCTAACCGGGTCCGTTAAAACGAAACCTGCCCGCAATAATCGGGGTATCTATACCTTAAGTGTGCACACCCCCGTGGGAATACCGCATCCGACGAGTTATATAGTACCCAGCGACTAGACGTCGCATAAGTATGAATTGGATGTCATACGGCACAACATTTAATATGTAACAACCGCTGGGCAAGGGCACTTCATGCAGAGCATATGCCACCCGTGGGTTAGTCAAGGTCCTCCTCCTCTTGCTCAGAAACTAAGGTTTTCCTTCTCTTTTCTCTTTAACGACATTGGTTTTAACCATTTCTTTTCAGAAATTTCAGCTTGGCGCAGTCTGAAAGATCGAGCCGGTAAGAATAGTTCCCGAACTCTTTTTCACTTGAAATTTTTTTGGTAGAACCCTAACTCATAGTACTTGATGTTCATAAAAAGTTTTGGTCATCTAGGTTCACGAATTTACACAGAAAATTCCCTTTTTGCCCTTGGCAGTGTGCTGTCCGGATTTTTCTTCTCTCTGGACCAGTTTCGGAAAATAATTTTGAAACCACACTTATACTACTCCAAAAATTATGAAATTTTTATGGTAGCATCTACACGTATAGAACTACATGTATAAAAAAAAATGGATCAAAATACCTTACCGATTTGTCCCAGAAATTCACGGAAGTTACTGCCAGAGACTAGTTAAATTTCTTGTCAATATTTTCACAAGTGTAAGCCTATATGGGCATAAATATGATTTATACATACACCTTATATACACCATATACAGGCAACTTATACTAAACATTTTTACTAAATTTCACCAAGTCACAATCAACCATCAATTATTCAAATTTGAGCAATCTAGTCCAACTTAAGGGAACTCCTTACCTCCAAAGTAGTTAATATTGTCTTAAAGATGCTTTTGGTGGATTTTCCCCAATTCCTTCTTGAAACCCTAGCTCCCAATTCATCATCATAACAACAAGATTCAAGAAATCAAGACTTAGATTCTTAATCTAGGAAAGGAAATAAAGCTATCTACCGAATAAAATTAAAGTTTTACCGAATCTTTGATGAAGTTGTGAAGAAAGATTGGCTATGGAGTCCTTGAAGCTTGAGGTTGAAGATGGAAGAAATTCACTCCCCTTTCCCCTCTTTTTTTTTTCGGCCAAATGGGAAAATGAAGACCAAAAATTCATTTCCCACTTATACAATAATATTTAAGGGTGGATTAAAGTGACAAGTGTCACCATCCTAGAAATCTTGGGAAAAAATATCTTAACATGGACTGTTTGGGGTTAAAACAGATGAAATTTCGGTAGGAAATAATTTAAATAGAATATTCTTGAAACTAAAATTTTATTCCAGTCAAAAGNGAAAAAATATCTTAACATGGACTGTTTGGGGTTAAAACAGATGAAATTTCGGTAGGAAATAATTTAAATAGAATATTCTTGAAACTAAAATTTTATTCCAGTCAAAAGCTCCAATTTGGGCTAGGTTCGGTACACCGCAGAATCTTCGCGATGTACGATCAAAAATAAATTTTTGCTGCTATGGGCTAATTTAATTCAATAGGAAATTCAAAAATAATGGTATGGTGTCTAGAAATCCCTTTTCTAGGACAAACGAGTCCAAATACTAGTTCCTAAA
>NC_044928.1:13048832-13085883 GCF_003576645.1 Ipomoea triloba
GCAGAATCATCAACTGGTGGATACACAACTCAACAACCTGCTGATCAACCAATGGGTCATACAGAGGAAGATTACTTTGGTGTTTAAAATGCCACGGAAATGGTGATGCACAAAGGAGTAAATTATCAATTCTTTACAATTGATGATTTATCACCAGAAAAGTGGGGAGAGAAGTTTGCTGAGTTCCACACATGGATGACTACTAGGAATCTAGTAGAACGAGATACTTTCAAAATCCTGATGGAATTTACAGCAAAGTTCACCGGAATTCTTAAAGATTGGTGGTCTAAAGCAGATGGGGCATTCAAGATGATGTTCTTAGGACTACCTCTCCAGGAAGCCGTTTCAATGATTTACTTCATATTTCTGGGTAAACATGAAGATGAAGTAGAACAGAAGAGAACGGAGTTTTTTAGAATGAAGTGCCTGTCTTATGAGAAAAGGCACTTAGAGGAACACTTCAAAAGGATGACAAAAGTTTTCTATTTTCTGGGATTTGACAACAATCTCAAGCAAGCTTTTGTTTCATCCTTACCACCCCTGCTGGCAGACAGTACAGATCAACTTATCAAAAAGAATCATGGATCCATAACACATCTTTCAACTGGGCAGATTAGGCAAGCAATATTTGAAAGCCTAGACAATATTTGCCAGATCCACAACAAGTTCCAGACCTTGAGAAAGCATGAATCAATTCTTTCCAAAGCATGCCAGAAGCCAAACCTCATAATAGGATCCTCATGCAATGGAGTGTGTGGAGACAAACCCAGAGTAAGAAGGAGAAATTTCATTCGCTTCAGGAAGAATCCTCAAAACACCAGGAGAATCGGATGGAAGCCAAGAAGGAGATATTTCAGAAAATCCCAGAACCAGAAAGCACAACCAAAAAAGAGAGGAAATAAAGCATCTAACAAATGCTTTGTTTGTGGAAAGCCAGGACACTACGCCAAAGATTGCAAGGAGAAGCAAGCGGCTAAAATGATATCGGAAATCATGTCTCTTATTGATTACGATATCGCCGAAGAAGACCTGGATGGCTATCTCAGCCCAGAAGACGAACCTTCAGCAGAAACAATCTTTTCCATAGAAGATGAAGTTCCGGAAGAAGATTTTATCTCATACAATTTTGGGATAAAAGAAGATGAAGAGTTCAAAGCACCCCATGTGAAAGTACAGATCAAGCACCGGTTAAGCAAGCCATTCGATGCCATAGCCCTTGTTGATACTGGAGCTCAGTTCTCAATGATGAACCCAAAGCTGTTACCTCAAGAGGCATGGAGACCATCCCAGAAATGTCTTACATCAGCATCTGGAGATGATTTTGATGCAGGATTAGAGACGAAGGAACCATTGGAGATTAGCATACTTCCTAACTGCAAGATCCAAATTCATGTTCTTGGATGTGGCCTTCCAAGAAGGGATTTGCTATTAGGATTTGATGCTTTCAAGATGATGAAGGTATTGGTTCAATCACGAGGAATTAGCAAAGGCCCCTACTTCAAGCCCTATGAAGAAGATTACAGAATGTGGCAACTCAACTTCATGGATACCATCACCCAGATCAAACAACAATTGGTGGAGCAATTATGTGCAGATTCTCATGACGAATTCATGAAGAAACACAGTAAGCCCCTATGGACCAGAGAAGAGTTCTTTATTGAACTTCCATTCAAAGAAGGAAAGGTGATCAACCCCACCAAAGCCAGCCACTCAGGAATGAATCCTGAGAAAAGGCACTTAGAGGAACACTTCAAGGATGACAAAGTTTTCTATTTTCGGGATTTGACAACAATCTCAAGCAAGCTTTTGTTCATCCTTACCACCCCTGCTGGCAGACAGTACAGATCAACTTATCAAAAAGAATCATGGATCCATAACACATCTTTCAACTGGGCAGATTAGGCAAGCAATATTTGAAAGCCTAGACAATATTTGCCAGATCCACACACAAGTTCCAGACCTTGAGAAAGCATGAATCAATTCTTTCCAAAGCATGCAGAAGCCAAACCTCATAATAGGATCCTCATGCAATGGAGTGTGTGGAGACAAACCCAGAGTAAGAAGGAGAAATTTCACTCGCTTCAGGAAGAATCCTCAAAACACCAGGAGAATCGGATGGAAGCCAAGGAGGAGATATTTCAGAAAATCCCAGAACCAGAAAGCACAACCAAAAAGAGAGGAAATAAAGCATCTAACAAATGCTTTGTTTGTGGAAAGCCAGGACACTACGCCAAAGATTGCAAGGAGAAGCAAGCGGCTAAAATGATATCGGAAGTCATGTCTCTTATTGATGACGATATCGCCGAAGAAGACCTGGATGGCTATCTCAGCCCAGAAGACGAACCTTCAGCAGAAACAATCTTTTCCATAGAAGATGAAGTTCCGGAAGAAGATTTTATCTCATACAATTTGGGATAAAAGAAGATGAAGAGTTCAAGGCACCCCATGTGAAAGTACAGATCAAGCACCGGTCAAGCAAGCCATTCGATGCCATAGCCCTTGTTGATACTGGAGCTCAGTTCTCAATGATGAACCCAAAGCTGTTACCTCAAGAGGCATGGAGACCATCCCAGAAATGTCTTACATCAGCATCTGGAGATGATTTTGATGCAGGATTAGAGACGAAGGAACCATTGGAGATTAGCATACTTCCTAACTGCAAGATCCAAATTCATGTTCTTGGATGTGGCCTTCCAAGAAGGGATTTGCTATTAGGATTTGATGCTTTCAAGATGATGAAGGTATTGGTTCAATCACGAGGAATTAGCAAAGGCCCCTACTTCAAGCCCTATGAAGAAGATTACAGAATGTGGCAACTCAACTTCATGGATACCATCACCCAGATCAAACAACAATTGGTGGAGCAATTATGTGTAGATTCTCATGACGAATTCATGAAGAAACACAGTAAGCCCCTATGGACCAGAGAAGAGTTCTTTATTGAACTTCCATTCTAAGAAGGAAAGGTGATCAACCCCACCAAAGCCAGCCACTCAGGAATGAATCCTCAACATCTCAAAATGGCGGTTCAAGAGTGTAAGGAGTTGCAGAAGTTAGGATTAATCACATAATCCAAGTCCTCATGGGCATGTGAAGCATTCTATGTGAACAAGCGAGCAGAACAAGCAAGGGGAAAGTTACGACTTGTTATCAACTATCAACCCTTGAATCAATGTCTCAAAGATGTCAAATTTCCATTACCAAGAAGATCTATGATGTTCTCATATCTCCCAGGAGCCCAATGGTTTTCAAAGTTCGATCTCAAAGCAGGATTTTGGCAGATAGGAATCAAGCCAGAAGAAAGATACAAGACAGCCTTTTGTATCCCAGGATATCATCTTGAATGGAAGGTAATGCCTTTTGGTCTCAAAATTGCACCCAGTGAATTCCTGAAAGTGATGACCAAGATCTTTGAGCCAATTCTTGACAAAGCCCTCATTTACATCGATGACATCTTACTATTCAGTAAGACCATGGAAGAACACATCCAGCTGATCAGACAATTCATGGAGATATGCCAAAAATTTGGAATCATGTTATCCGAAAAGAAGATGTTACTAGCCCAGCAGAAGATCCAGTTTTTAGGCATGGATATTGACCAGGGAAAGTTTCAACCAGGAAGGCATATTGCTCAGGAGTTACTCAAATTTCCTAATGAAAACCTCACAAAGCAGCAAGTTCAACAATTTCTTGGTATAATTAATTATATCCGAGATTTTGTTCCCAACATAGCCCCTCATGTTAGCACTCTCACCAAGATGTTGAAAAAGTCACCACCAAAATGGAGCATAGAACAAACCAAGGCAATCCGATGGATGAAGGAGCACACCAAGGAATTACCACAATTGCACATTCCAGCAGGTGAAGGACTCAGAATTCTACAAACAGATGCCAGTGATTACTATTGGGGAGCAATACTTCTACAGGAAGTCAAAGGAAAAAGGCTTGTTTGCGGCTACTCCAGTGGTAGATTCAAAGATGCAGAACTTCATTACCACTCCACTTATAAAGAGATTTTAGCCGTGAAAAATGAAATTAAAAAATTGGGGACAAGCAAACTAAATTGTGGAAACTTTTGATAAATGTCAAAAGATACTAGTTTACAAGGTCAATTTAAAGGTATGCTATGCGTAGTTTGAGCAATTTATGCGTGACTTATGAGAAAAAAGCAATAAAATGCCATTTTCATTACAAGATCTTCTAATTCGTGCATTATGATGTTTTTGAGGAATTATGGATAAAAAGGGTGGCAAAAGCGTACCAAAACGATGCATTTTTGAAGAGCACGGAAGTAGGACCAAATCACTCTCGTGTCACACGCGTGACTTAGGGCGTGATTCTTCTCTATATCCAAATCATGTTGTAGTCATGTGCTTGATTCTGAGCGTGGAAGCTGTCTCAACCTATATCACGCGTGATTCTGGGCATGGATGAGGATTATTTCCATATCACGTCCGTGTCACGCACGTGGATTAAGCACAACACGATAGGTGCAAATTCTTATTTATAAATATGAGGATCTCTATACATTTTGAGAGTTAGTCTTCATTTTTAGAAGATAAAACTCTTAGAACACTTGCAAAAATTCTCTCTCCAAATGAATGTGTGTACCCTTAAACCTATTCAATTCTATCCAAATGAATGTGTGTACCCTTAAACCTGAGAAATATAATGTTAGCGAAGCCCGAAAAATGGACTAATTTGGTAGGGCATAGGGCAAAAGGTGAGCCTAGTGTGAGCTAGTGAGAAATCCCAATTCCCAAGAAAAAGGCATGAGGGGTTGTTATGGTAAAATGAGAAAAAGGCTAAGTAATGGCCACTCCTAGAGATTAGATCCGAAAGAAGGCATCTGGCTAGGATTTGGGGCAACCATTGCACCGTTCTTCAAATAAGCGTAGAGATCTACGTGAAATCGGTTGTCCCAACGAGATCTTAAAAGATCAGAAAACTGAGAGGAGGTGAGCCACCCCGCTTGGATTCGGGAACCCATTGCACTGACGTTCGAAAAAGCATGGAGCTCCATGTGAAGTCGGGTGAAGAAAGAGTGACCGCCAAAGCCATGGCAGTGAGCTACTACAAACTACTACATCATTATCCTAAGGGACGAGAAAATAAGAGAGGAGGTGAGCCACCCCGCTAGGATTTCGGCACCCATCACACTATCTTCGAAAAAGCGTGGCGCTCCACATGACGTCGGGTTGACCAGTGACGTTATCTAAGGCGATGAGAAGAAAAGAATCCCGCTAAAGCCAAAAGTAGAGAGTAGTCCATGTCTTACCATCACTTTACTTACTTGTTGGGTCTTGGCGTATTGGGTGGATAGTTGGTTGGCGTGTGTACATCGTTCCCCTTTTCCATTCTCTTACAACTCTCTTGATCAAAACATATGGTCTTTTCCATTCTCTTACAACTCTCTTGATCAAAACATATGGTTGCCTCCATTCTCTTACAACTCTCTTGATCAAAACATATGGTTGCCTCCATTCTCTTACAACTCTCTTGATCAAAACATATGGTTGCCTAAAACCTCTTACAACTCTCTTGATCAAAACATATGGTTGCCTAAAACGTTGTGTAGCTATCTTTTGACAAACATATGGTTGCCTAAAACGTTGTGTAGCTATCTTTTGACAGTTATGCTTTGAATGGTTTAATGATTTGTTTGGGCACAAGCAAACTAAATTGTGGAAAGTTTTAATAAGTGTCAAAAGATACTAGTTTTCAAGGTCAATTTGAAGGTATTCTATAAGTAGTTTGAGCAATTTATGCGTGACTTATGACAAAAAAGCAATAAAATGCCATTTTCATTACAAGATCTTCTAATTTGTGCATTATGATGTTTTTGAGGAATTATGTATAAAAAGATTGGCAAAAGCGTACCAAAACGATGCATTTTTGAAGAGCACGGAAATAGGACCAAATCACTCCCGTGTCTCACGCGTGACTTAGGGCGTGATTCTTCTCTATATCCAAATCACGTTGTTGTCATGTGCGTGATTCTGAGCGTGGAAGCTGTCTGGACTTATATCACGCGTGATTCTGGGCATGGATGAGGATTATTTGCATATCACGCCCGTGTCACGCACTTGGATTGAGCACAGCACGCTAGGTGCAAATTCATATTTATAAATATGAGAATCTCTGTACATTTTAAGAGTTAGTTTTCATTTTTAGAAGATAAAACTCTTAGAACACTTGCAAAAATTCCCTCTCTAGCATTTAGCTAATCAATTCTATCCAATTGAATGTGTGTACCCTTAAACTTGAGAAATATAATACTAGCGAAGCCCGAAAAATTGACTAACTTGGTAGGGCATGTGGCAAAAGGTGAGCCTAGTGTGAGCAAGTGAGAAATCCAAATTCCCAAGAAAAAGGCATGATGAGTTGTTATGGTAAAATTAGAAAAAGGCTAAGTAATGGCCACTCCTAGAGATAAGATCCGAGAGAAGCCATCTTGCTAGGATTTGGGGCAACCATTGCACCGTTCTTCAAACAAGCATAGAGATCAACGTGAAGTCGGTTGTCCCAACGAGATCCTAGAAGATCAGAAAACTGAAAGGAGGTAAGCCACCTAGCTTTGATTCGGGAACCCATTGCACTGACCTTTGAAAAAGCATGGGGCTCCATGTGATGTCGGGTGGCCGATGACGTGATCCGAGGGCGTTGAGAAGAAAGAGTGACTGTTCAAGCCATGGCGGTGAGCTACTACAAACTACTACATCATTATCCTAAGGGACGAGAAAATAAGAGAGGAGGTGAGCCACCCCGCTAGGATTTCGGCACCCATCACACTATCTTCGAAAAAGCGTGGTGCTCCACATGAAGTCGGGTTGACCAATGACGTTATCTAGGGCGATGAGAAGAAAAGAATCCCGCTAAAGCCAAAAGCAGAGAGTAGTCTATGTCTTACCATCACTTTACATACTTGTTGGGTCTTGGCGTATAAGGTGGATTGTTAGTTGGCGTGTGTACATCGTTCCCCTTTTCCATTCACTTACAACTCTCTTGATCAAAACGTATGGTTGCCTAAAACAATGTGTAGCTATCTTTTGACAATTATGCTTTGAATGGTTTAATGATTTGTTTTGGGACAAGCAAACTAAATTGTTTCAAACTTTTGATAAGTGTCAAAAGATACTAGTTTTCAAGGTCAATTTGAAGGTATTCTATGCGTAGTTTGAGCAATTTATGCGTGACTTATGAGAAAAAAGCAATAAAATGCCATTTTCATTACAAGATCTTCTAATTTGTTGATTATGATGTTTTTGAGGAATTATGGATAAAAAGGGTGGCAAAAGCATACCAAAACGATGCATTTTTGAAGAGCACGGAAGTAGGACCAAATCACTCCCGTGTCACACGCGTGACTTAGGGCTTGATTCTTCTCTATATGCAAATCACGTTGTTGTCATGTGCGTAATTCTAAGCGTGGAAGCTGTCTAAACCTATATGACGCGTGATTCTAGCCATGGATGAGGATTATTTCCATATCACGCCCGTGTCACGCACGTGAATTGAGCACAACACGCTAGGTGCAAATTCTTATTTATAAATATGAGGATCTCTATACATTTTGAGGGTTAGTTTTCATTTTTAGAAGATAAAACTCTTAGAACACTTGCAAAAATTCTCTCTCTAGCATTTAGCAATTACATTCTATCCAATTGAATGTGTGTAACCTTAAACTTGAGAAATATAATACTAGCGAAGCCCGAAAAATCGACTAACTTGGTAGGGCATGGGGCAAAAGGTTAGCCTAGTGTGAGCTAGCGAGACATCGAAATTCCCAAGAAAAAGGCATGATGGGTTGTTATGGTAAAATGAGAAAAAGGCTAAGTAATGACTACTCATAGAGATAAGATCTGAGAGAAAGCATCTTGCTAGGATTTGGAGCAACCATTGCGCTGTTCTTCAAACAAGCGTAGAGATCTGCGTGAAGTCAATTGTCCCAACGATATGGATGAGGATTATTCCCGTATCACGCCCGTGTCACGCACGTGGATTGAGCACAGCACGCTAGGTGCAAATTTTTCCCTATAATTCCTTTTCGAAAATATTTATTAAAATAATAATGTTAGTGAAATACGGGGTATTACATCATGCCCGTGGATTGAGCAAAAAAAATAGGTGCAAATTCTTCTTTATAAATATGAGGATCTCAATACATTTTGAGAGTTAGTTTTCATTTTTAGAAGATAAAACTCTTAGAACACTTGCAAAAATTCTCTCTCTAGCATTTAGCTATTCAATTCTATCCAAACGAATGTGTGTACTCTTAAACTTGAGAAATATAATGCTACCGAAGCCCGAAAAATTAACTAATTTGGTAGGGCATGGGGCAAAAGGTGAGCCTAGTGTGAGTTAGTGAGAAATCCCAATTCCCAAGAAAAAGACATGAGGGGTTACGTTGTTATGGTAAAATGAGAAAAAGGCTATGTAATGGCTACTCCAAGAGATAAGATCTGAAAGAAGGCATCTCGCTAGGATTTGGGGCAACCATTGCACTGTTCTTCAAACAGGCGTAGAGATCTACGTGAAGTCGATTGTCCCAACGAGATCCTAGAAGATAAGAAAATTGAGAGGAGGTGAGCCACCCCGCTTGGATTCGGGAACCCATTGCACTGACCTTCGAAAAAGCATGGGGCTCCATGTGATGTCGGGTGCCCGATGACGTGAATCTAGGGAGTTGAGAAGAAAGAGTGACCGCCCAAGCCATGGCGGTGAGCTATTACAAACAACTACATCATTATCCTAAGGAACGAGAAAATAAGAGAGGTGATGAGCCACCCCGCTAGGATTTGGGCAGCTATCATACTGTCTTCGAAAAAGCGTGGCGCTCCACATGAAGTCGGGTTGCCTAATGACGTTATCTAGGGCAATGAGAAGAAAAGATTCCCGGTAAAGCCAAGAGCGGAGAGTAGTCCATGTCATACAATCACTTTACTTACATGTTGGGTCTTGGCGTATTGGGTGGATAGTTGGTTGGCGTGTGTACATTATTCCCATTTTCCATTCTCTTACAATTCTCTTGATCAAAACGTATGGTTGCCTAAAACATTGTGTAGCTATCTTTTGACACTTATGCTTTGAATGTTTTAATGATTTGCTTGGGTACAAGCAAACTAAATTGTGGAAACTTTTGATAAGTGTCAAAAGATACCAGTTTTGAAGGTCAATTTGAAGGTATTCTATGCGTAGTTTGAACAATTTATGCGTGACTTATGAGAAAAAAGCAATAAAATGCCATTTTCATTACAAGATCTTCTAATTTGTGCATTGTGATGTTTTCTAAGAATTATGGATAAAAAGGGTGGCAAAAGCGTACCAAAACGGTGCATTTTTGAAGAGCACGGAAGTAGGACCAAATCACTCCCGTGTCACACGCGTGACTTAGGGCGTGAATTTTTCTCTATATCCAAATCACGTTGTTGTCATGTGCGTGATTCTGAGCGTGGAAGCTTTCTGAACCTATGTCACGCGTAATTCTGGGCATGGATGAGGATTATTTCCATATCACGCCCGTGTCACGAACGTGGATTGAGCACAACACATTAGGTGCAAATTCTTCTTTATAAATATGAGGATCTCTATACATTTTGAGAGTTAGTTTTCATTTTTAGAAGGTAAAACTCTTAGAACACTTGCAAAAATTCTCTCTCTAGCATTTAGCTATTCAATTCTATCCAAATGAATGTGTGTACCCTTAAACTTGAGAAATATAATGCTAGCGAAGCCCGAAAGATGAACTAATTTGATTGGGCATGGGGCAAAAGGTGAGCCTAGTGTGAGCTAGTGAGAAATCCCAATTCCCACGAAAAAGACATGAGGGGTTACGTTGTTATGGTAAAATCAGAAAAAGGCTAAGTAATGGCCACTCCAAGAGATAAGATTCGAAAGAAGGCATCTCGCTAGGATTTGGGGCAACCATTGCACTGCTCTTCAAACAGGCGTAGAGATCTACGTGAAGTCGGTTGTCCCAACGAGATCCTAACAGATCAGAAAATTGAGAAGAGGTGAGCCACCCCGCTTAGATTCGGGAACCCATTGCACTGACCTTCGAAAAAGCATGGGGCTCCATGTGATGTCGGGTGCCCGATGACGTGAATCTAGGGGGTTGAGAAGAAAGAGTGACCGTCTCCTCTGTGGCTCCTTTGTTGGGTAGCATTGCTTACAATCATCTTCACACAAATCGAAGAAACAGTGATTTGAGATGGGATCCTTAAACCAGAAAACTGGTTTACCAAGTTGGTCGAACGAATGAACAATTTCACTCATTCCTGTTTTTCCGTAACCAAGGAAAACTGGTTCTACATCATCATCGTCTGGGTCATAGTCAAGAATCTCCTGGACATGCTCCTCTTGTCTTTCTCTAGCCTCAAGAATCTCCTGGACATGCTCCTCTTGTCTTTCTCTAGCCTCTTCTACCATATTGATGGATGGTAGAAATTCTTCTCTAGCCTCTTCTACCATATTGATGGATGGTAGAAATTCTGTTCTTTTTACTTCTACCATATTGATGGATGGTAGAAATTCTGTTCTTTTTAGATGTACCATATTGATGGATGGTAGAAATTCTGTTCTTTTTAGATGGGCATTATTGATGGATGGTAGAAATTCTGTTCTTTTTAGATGGGCATTATTGAATGAGATTCCAACGGTACCATCTTTTCGCCTGCTGATGGTAGCCTCGTTGGATTCGATTGGCCTTCTGTTCTGGTGCAGTTTCTCATAGTTGGATATCCAAGTGTCAGGGATGACTTGGATCAACTCCTCTTTTGTACATCTCCTGGGGACCTTAGTGCAGGTAACATTTCTCTGTTCATCAGTGACTAGGATGAGGGCTTCTCCTCCTCCTGGAATTTTCATATCGAAAGCATGGTCTTGCAATCGATAAGACATCTGGTAGTGGACAGTGGCTTCAATAGCATCTTGCTCAGCATGCTTAGCTCCAACAATATGGACTTGAATTTTAAACATATCTAGAAGATGCGGATCTTCTAAGGATACATTAAAATTTGGGTAAACAGTAGCACAGACAGTGCCAGAATCAAGTGTGACTTCCATAGTGGCTATCAATGCATGTTGGTACTCTAAGTACCTGGAATCAAGGAGACATAGCTTGGCAACTACGGGTTGACCCTTTCTGCCATGATAGGTTATGGCAAAACGGATTGCTCCAAAGTGGATATATGGGTATATCCTTCTCTCCTCCAAATGGCCGGGAATTCATCAGGGATTTCAAGAGTAATGAACTGTTCTGCTCATGGCTGAGGCTGAGATGTATTCTTTGGGAACTAAAGACCTTTTCTGGTAAATAGCTTTAAGGGATTTAACCAGGAGATTGGATTGGTTTCTTTTATTGAAAGCAGAGTATGGATTCAGAAGGGGCAGATGGGTTTCTTCTATTTTTTGGTCCTCTTTAAGATAATTTATCTCATAGAGATAATCCATCTTAGAAGAGAGAGATTTTTTGAAATGAGGTTTTTCTAATGAAAAAGAAGAACGGCTAGGTACAATAGATGTGGATGTAGAAGCTGAAGAGGAAGACATATTTAGGAAATATGAAGGTTTTGAATAAAGAGATATGGCTGGCTCTGATACCAAATCGAGGAGTCTCTAAAAGCAGTGGAGAATTAGGACCAAAGGTGAGAGAAAACTAAAAGCCTCTCCGGGGCATGACAACAAGACTCTCGAACCACTTCCTAACTTCTCTACATGTTAGAGATTACTTGAGACTTAGCAGGAACATAACCATAAATCTATTCAAAACCTTCAACAAAAAAACTTAGAAACTCATGATATTTTGCAAACTGGGAAATTTTATATTTCAAACTGCGATAATTTACAAAGCAAACTGAACCTCCTTTTATAGGGATCAAGGATGGTTCTCGAAATACAATACAGCTGTTTACAATTATTACAATACATGTGGCCGACAAAGTGTGATGGCCTTCTTGACATAAAGTAAAGCTACCTTTTAATAAAGTTGTCTAATAATTCATACAACACGCCAAACTGATAAGATAACGCTGACATGACCCTGTCAGGACGGGGATCTTATCTTTGAAGATAAGATTTTTTGTTGCAGATGAGATTTGCTTTGCTGGGGCTTTGCTGGAGAGATAAGATCAAATCTTATCCTTCACTCATGAATCTCTTTCCTTTCCGGTTTTGTGGGTTCCAATCTGGTTGCTTTGTCTTCATGAATCGAGGAGTCTCTAAAAGCAGTGGAGAATTAGGACCAAAGGTGAGAGAAAACTAAAAGCCTCTCCGGGGCATGACAACAAGACTCTCGAACCACTTCCTAACTTCTCTACATGTTAGAGATTACTTGAGACTTAGCAGGAACGTAACCATAAATCTATTCAAAACCTTCAAAAAAAAAAACTTAGAAACTCATGATATTTTGCAAACTGGGAATTTTATATTTCAAACTGCGATATTTTACAAAGCAAACTGAACCTCCTTTTATAGGGATCAAGGATGGTTCTCGAAATACAATACAGCTGTTTACAACTATTACAATACATGTGGCCGACAAAGTGTGATGGCCTTCTTGACATAAAGTAAAGCTACCTTTTAATAAAGTTGTCTAATAATTCATACAACACGCCAAACTGATAAGATAACGCTGACATGACCCTGTCAGGACGGGGATCTTATCTTTGAAGATAAGATTTTTTTGTTGCAGATGAGATTTGCTTTGCTGGGGCTTTGCTGGAGAGATAAGATCAAATCTTATCCTTCACTCATGAATCTCTTTCCTTTCCAGTTTTGCGGGTTCCAATCTGGTTGCTTTGTCTTCATGACCATCCATTCTCCATGAAATTGAAGATCCATTACGGAGTCTTCGTCTGATGCTGTGTCGCTTTCTGTGGAGTAGGCAAAGTAGCTGGGGTAACCCATGTAGTTAACCCATTCTTGCCTATCCATACCAGATTGCCTTCTCTTCGTTCTCCAAACATCCTTGTTCCACTGGCTTTTGTGTTCTGGCCTTTCTTTTGAGACTTTTGAGCATAAGCTTTCTCAATCTTTTCAACTTCTTCAAGTACTGAATCTATATCATCAAAGTTCCAAGGGTCTTGTGACCAGATATCTTCCTTCTGAGTTTGGTTTAGCTCATAGTAGTACTGGTTTTTTGCTGACTTGATCCTTTCATGGTAGATCTCGTCATCTTGTCTTACATCTGGCTGAATCCCTTCTCTGGGCCAAATTTCTTTTGGAATGACCTTGTTCTGGGCGAAAATGTACCTCTGAAATTCTGGATAGTCTTCTTCTCGGACTATGATAGATTCCATGTGCTGCTCATAAATCTTCATAAATGGTTCTGCATGTCCTTCTAAAAATCTGGATACCCATGCTGTGACTTCCCTATGCAGATGAACTGTGAAGAATTTTGGACCATCTTGGCATAACTTCTTCCAGTATTTTAATGGATAAAACCAAGTTAAGAATTTTATTAAATCTTTCTCAACAGAAAGATCTAACTCTTTTCTTAAGCTAGGCCTGTGGAACTCCATTAAAATATGATATTCATGGCATAAATACCAAAATATCCAATTTAACTCTTCTGGCCAATCTTGAACTTGAGCAATAAAGATTTGAGCAAATGGATATTTAGGGTGAATACCATATGGTTGTAGCATATGACCTCCATAGTATCTGAACAATCTGACTTCCCAATCTGTTCTTCTTTCTTCAAGGTATTCATGGCTCCATGGGAACTGGTTAACATCAATGTCTGGTGGAAAATCTGCATTTGATGAAGTACTCTGGCTGGAACTTCCTTCATTGAACATATAGACTTCATAGAGCTTGGACTGGAACTGGAGTTGAGGAATCTGCTGTGGTCTGGATAAAAAATCTGCAACCACATTCTTCTTTCCTGGAATATGGCGAACATCATAGTTGTATCTGGAAAACCATTGTTGCCATCTTAGAGCTTGAGCTTGTGGAATTTCTTTCCTCTTGAATTGCAACATTTTTGGAAAAGCTGACATGTCTAACTCAATAAGAAACTTATAACCGATCAAATGAAAATTAAATTTTTTAATTCCATTTTTCACGGCTAAAATCTCTTTATAAGTGGAGTGGTAATGAAGTTCTGCCTCTTTGAATCTACCACTGGAGTAGCCGTAAACAAGTCTTTTTCCTTTGACTTCATGTAGAAGTATTGCTCCCCAATAGTAATCACTGGCATCTGTTTGTAGAATTCTAAGTCCTTCACCTGCTGGAATGTGCAATTGTGGTAATTCCTTGGTGTGCTCCTTCATCCATCGGATTGCCTTGGTTTGTTCTATGCTCCATTTTGGTGGTGACTTTTTCAACATCTTGGTGAGAGTGCTAACATGAGGGGCTATGTTGGGAACAAAATCTCGGATATAATTAATTATACCAAGAAATTGTTGAACTTGCTGCTTTGTGAGGTTTTCATCAGGAAATTTGAGTAATTCCTGAGCAATATGCCTTCCTGGTTGAAACTTTCCCTGGTCAATATCCATGCCTAAAAACTGGATCTTCTGCTGGGCTAGTAACATCTTCTTTTCGGATAACATGATTCCAAATTTTTGGCATATCTCCATGAATTGTCTGATCAGCTGGATGTGTTCCTCCATGGTCTTACTGAATAGTAAGATATCATCGATCTAAATGAGGGCTTTGTCAAGAATTGGCTCAAAGATCTTGGTCATCACTTTCTGGAATTCACTGGGTGCAATTTTGAGACCAAAAGGCATTACCTTCCATTCAAGATGATATCCTGGGATACAAAAGGCTGTCTTGTATCTTTCTTCTGGCTTGATTCCTATCTGCCAAAATCCTGCTTTGAGATCGAACTTTGAAAACCATTGGGCTCCTGGGAGATATGAGAACATCATAGATCTCCTTGGTAATGGAAATTTGACATCTTTGAGACATTGATTCAAGGGTTGATAGTTGATAACAAGTCGTAACTTTCCCCTTGCTTGTTCTGCTCGCTTGTTCACATAGAATGCTTCACATGCCCATGAGGATTTGGATTCTGTGATTAGTCCTAACTTCTGCAACTCCTTACACTCTTGAACCGCCATTTTGAGATTTTGAGGATTCATTCCTGAGTGGCTGGCTTTGGTGGGGTTGATCACCTTTCCTTCTTTGAATGGAAGTTCAATAAAGAACTCTTCTCTGGTCCATAGGGGCTTACTGTGTTTCTTCATGAATTCGTCATGAGAATCTGCACATAATTGCTCCACCAATTGTTGCTTGATCTGGGTGATGGTATCCATGAAGTTGAGTTGCCACATTCTGTAATCTTCTTCATAGGGCTTGAAGTAGGGGCCTTTGCTAATTCCTCGTGATTGAACCAATACCTTCATCATCTTGAAAGCATCAAATCCTAATAGCAAATCTCTTCTTGGAAGGCCACATCCAAGAACATGAATTTGGATCTTGCAGTTAGGAAGTATGCTAATCTCCAATGGTTCCTTCGTCTCCAATCCTGCATCAAAATCATCTCCAGATGCTGATGTAAGACGTTTCTGGGATGGTCTCCATGCCTCTTGAGGTAACAGCTTTGGGTTCATCATTGAGAACTGAGCTCCAGTATCAACAAGGGCTATGGCATCGAATGGCTTGCTTGACCGGTGTTTGATCTGTACTTTCACATGGGGTGCCTTGAACTCTTCATCTTCTTTTATCCCAAAGTTGTATGAGATAAAATCTTCTTCCGGAACTTCATCTTCTATGGAAAAGATTGTTTCTGCTGAAGGTTCGTCTTCTGGGCTGAGATAGCCATCCAGGTCTTCTTCGGCGATATCGTCATCAATAAGAGACATGACTTCCGATATCATTTTAGCCGCTTGCTTCTCCTTGCAATCTTTGGCGTAGTGTCCTGGCTTTCCACAAACAAAGCATTTGTTAGATGCTTTATTTCCTCTCTTTTTTGGTTGTGCTTTCTGGTTCTGGGATTTTCTGAAATATCTCCTCCTTGGCTTCCATCCGATTCTCCTGGTGTTTTGAGGATTCTTCCTGAAGCGAGTGAAATTTCTCCTTCTTACTCTGGGTTTGTCTCCACACACTCCATTGCATGAGGATCCTATTATGAGATTTGGCTTCTGGCATGCTTTGGAAAGAATTGATTCATGCTTTCTCAAGGTCTGGAACTTGTTGTGGATCTGGCAAATATTGTCTAGGCTTTCAAATATTGCTTGCCTAATCTGCCCAGTTGAAAGATGTGTTATGGATCCATGATTCTTTTTGATAAGTTGATCTGTACTGTCTGCCAGCAGGGGTGGTAAGGATGAAACAAAAGCTTGCTTGAGATTGTTGTCAAATCCCAGAAAATAGAAAACTTTTGTCATCCTTTTGAAGTGTTCCTCTAAGTGCCTTTTCTCATAAGACAGGCACTTCATTCTGAAAAACTCCGTTCTCTTCTGTTCTACTTCATCTTCATGTTTACCCAGAAATATGAAGTAAATCATTGAAACGGCTTCCTGGAGAGGTAGTCCTAAGAACATCATCTTGAATGCCCCATCTGCTTTAGACCACCAATCTTTAAGAATTCCGGTGAACTTTGCTGTAAATTCCATCAGGATTTTGAAAGTATCTCGTTCTACTAGATTCCTAGTAGTCATCCATGTGTGGAACTCAGCAAACTTCTCTCCCCACTTTTCTGGTGATAAATCATCAATTGTAAAGAATTGATAATTTACTCCTTTGTGCATCACCATTTCCGTGGCATTTTCAACACCAAAGTATTCTTCCTCTGTATGACCCATTGGTTGATCAGCAGGTTGTTGAGTTGTGTATCCACCAGTTGATGATTCTGCCGGATCTGCCATAAATGCAGGGTTTTCCGACTCCTCGGAATCTTCTCCTTCTGGATCTGTATATCCTTCTGATTCTGACTGAGTTGCTTCAGATTGGTAGCCAGATTCTTCTGATATTTCTCCAGCACTATAAGCTTCCATGACTGGTAGGTTTCTCTCAGGTGGATCTAGGCCTTTGATAACAGAATCAAAAAGATCCTTATCTGTGATTGTTTCATGGAACATCATTTGGGTCGTATTTGGGGTTGTATTTGGTGGAGGGTACAGGTCATTTGATTTTGAGGATATAATTGGCTGGGATGGAGTGGTAGTTTGTTCTGAAATGGTGAAAGGTCTAAAAACTTGCTGGTGCAAAGGGTGAGATGGATTTCTAATTTTCCAAGCAGAGAACAATCTTGTTTGAGAATCAGGTTGGGCTTGAGATGTGGGTAAAGGCAAAGTTGGTTGTGGTGGGGGTTGTGGATACTTTTGTTTAGGCTTACTTCTCCTATGGTACTCATCTAGAATGAAAGAGTCTGTAGGAGGAAACATAGGGTTTCCAGATTGGAACGACGAACTTGTTAAGGAACTGGTTTGGTAAAATGGTGTTGGAGTAGAGGTAGCTGGGTATTTTTGGGGTGTTTCAAACAAATTGGGTTGGTAAGGTTGTTTGGGCCTGATCTCGGATCTCAACTGATCGATCATGCTCCGGATAGAAGCAGTTTCGTTGGCTTGGTACTGAAAATGGGCTTGAAGGGATTGACCATAAGAAGGTCTCTCAAAAGGGATCTGCTCCAATCTTTTCTCCAAAATCTGGATCCTTGAGTCAATCTTTGAATAGTATTCTCCAGATTTGTGGCTTAGCTCAACAAGATTGTTGGAAATTGATTTGAGGGTGCGGTTTTGAGCTAAGGCGTTCTCCGTTTGCCAATTTAAAGTCTGCTCAATGGATGGTTGTCCTCTTAACTGGCCTGTTGGTAATACTTCATTAGGAGCTGGGATCTTTGGTGCATGCATAGAACCTCCTCGCTGAAAACTTTCCAAAGGGGGAAAGTCCTCCTCATAGGATCCTGAGATCACCATTGCTGGGATAGCTGGTGGAACTGGAATTATTGTGGGCTCCTTTCTTAAGTACTCTTGCTCATAGCACTTAAGAGCTTTCTTTTTTCTTTGCAGGGGCACAGGTGGTGGTAGTGGTGACTGCGGATCTTCATCATCACTATCATCCTTCCTTCTGGATCTTCTCCTTCTAGAGGGCTTGCAGCTGGGTCTCCTCTGTGGCTCCTTTGTTGGGTAGCATTGCTTACAATCATCTTCACACAAATCGAAGAAACAGTGATTTGAGATGGGATCCTTAAACCAGAAAACTGGTTGACCAAGTTGGTCGAACGAATGAACAATTTCACTCATTCCTGTTTTTCCGTAACCAAGGAAAACTGGTTCTGCATCATCATCATCTGGGTCATAGTCAAGAATCTCCTGGACATGCTCCTCTTGTCTTTCTCTAGCCTCTTCTACCATATTGATGGATGGTAGAAATTCTGTTCTTTTTAGATGGGCATGATTGAATGAGATTCCAACGGTACCATCTTTTCGCCTGCTGATGGTAGCCTCGTTGGATTCGATTGGCCTTCTGTTCTGGTGCAGCTTCTCATAGTTGGATATCCAAGTGTCAGGGATGACTTGGATCAACTCCTCTTTTGTACATCTCCTGGGGACCTTAGTGCAGGTAACATTTCTCTGTTCATCAGTGACTAGGATGAGGGCTTCTCCTCCTCCTGGATACCAAATCGAGGAGTCTCTAAAAGCAGTGGAGAATTAGGACCAAAGGTGAGAGAAAACTAAAAGCCTCTCCGGGGCATGACAACAAGACTCTCGAACCACTTCCTAACTTCTCTACATGTTAGAGTAGTTTGAGCAATTTAAACGTGAATTATGAGTAAAAAGCAATAAAATGTCATTTTCATTACAAGGTATTCTAATTTGTGCATTATGATGTTTTTGAGGAATTATAGATAAAAAGGGTGACAAATGCATACCAAAACGATGCATTTTTTAAGAGCACGGAATTAGGACCAAATCACTCCGTGTCACACTGACTTAGGGCGTGATTCTTCTCTACATCCAAATCACGTTGTTGTCATGTGCGTGATTCTGAGCGTGGAAGCTGTCTAAACCTGTATCACGCGTGATTCGGGGCATTGATGAGTATTATTTCCATATCATGCCCGTGTCACGCACGTGGATTGAGCACAACACTTTAGGTGCAAATTCTTCTGTATAAATATGAGGATCTCTATACATTTTGAGAGTTAGTTTTCATTTTTAGAATATAAAACTCTTGGAAAACTTGCAAAAATTCTCTCTCTAGCATTTAGCTATTCAATTCTATCCAAATGAATGTGTGTACCCTTAAACTTGAGAAATATAATCCAAGTGAAGCCCGGAAAGTTGATTAATTTGGTAGGGCATGGGGCAAAAGGTGAGGCTAGTGTGAGCGAGTGAGAAATCCTAACTCCCTAGAAAAAGGCATGAGGGATTGTTATGGTAAAATGTGATAGAGGCTAAGTAATTGCCACTCCTAGACATAAGATCCGTGAGAAACCATCTTGCTAGGATTTCGGGCAACCATTGCACCGTTCTTCAATCAAGAGTAGAGATCTACGTGAAGCCGGTTGTCCCAACGAGATCCTAGAAGATTGGAAAATTGGAAGGAGGTGAGCCACCCCGCTTGGATTCGGGAACCCATTGCACTGACCTTCGAAAAAGCATGGGGCTCCATGTAATGTCGGGTGCCCGATGACGTCATCCGAGGGGGTTGAGAAGAAAGAGTGACCGCCCAAGCCATGGCGGTGAGCTACTACAAACTACTACATCACTATCCTAAGGGACGAGCGGTGAGCCACACCGCTAGGATTTGGGTTACTCATCACACTGTCTTCGAAAAAGCGTGGAGCTCCACATGAAGTCAGGTTGCGCAATGACGTTTTCTAGGGCAATGAGAAGAAAAAGAATCCCGCTAAAGCCAAATTTGAAGGTATTCTATGCGTAGTTTGAGCAATTTATGCCTGAATTATGAGTAAAAAGCAATAAAATGCCATTTTCATTACAAGGTATTCTAATTTGTGCATTATGATGTTTTTGAGGAATTATAGATAAAAAGGGTGACAAATGCATACCAAAACGATGCATTTTTAAAGAGCACGGAAGTAGGACCAAATCACTCTGTGTCACACGCGTGACTTAGGGCGTGATTCTTCTCTACACCCAAATCACGTTGTTGTCATGTGCGTGATTCTTTGCGTGGAAGCTTTCTGAACCTGTATCACGCGTGATTCGGGGCATTGATGAGGATGATTTCCATATCATGCCCGTGTCACGCACGTGGATTGAGCACAGCACGTTAGGTGCAAGTTCTTCTTTATAAATATGAGGATCTCTATACATTTTGAGAGTTAGTTTTCATTTTTAGAAGATAAAACTCTTCGAAAACTTGTTTAGCTATTCAATTCTATCCAATTGAATGTGTGTACCCTTAAACTTGAGAAATATAATGCAAGTGAAGCCCGGAAAATGGATTAATTTGGTAGGGCATGGGGCAAAAGGTGAGCCTAGTGTGAGCGAGTGAGAAATCCCAATTCCCTAGAAAAAGACATGCGGGATTGTTATGGTAAAATGTGATAGAGGCTAAGTAATGGCCACTCCTAGAGATAAGATCCGAGAGAAGCCATCTTGCTAGGATTTGAGGCAACCATTGCACCGTTCTTCAATCAAGAGTAGATATATACGTGAAGCCGGTTGTCCCAACGAGATCCTAGAAGATAGGAAAATTGGGAGGAGGTGAGCCACCCCGCTTGGATTCGGGAACCCATTGCACTGACCTTCGAAAAAGCATGGGGCTCTATGTAATGTCGCGTGCCCAATAACGTCATCTGAGGGGGTTGAGAAGAAAGAGCGACCGCCCAAGCCATGGCGGTGAGCTATTACAAACTATTACATCATTATCCTAAAGGACGAGAGGTGAGCCACCCCGCTAGGATTTGGGCACCCATCACACTGTCTTCGAAAAAGCGTGGAACTCCACATGAAGTCGGGTTGCCCAATGACGTTTTCTAGGGCAATGAGAAGAAAAGAATCCCGCTAAAGCCAAATTTGAAGGTATTCTATGCGTAGTTTGAGCAATTTATGCCTGAATTATGAGTTAAAAGCAATAAAATGCCATTTTCATTACAAGGTATTCTAATTTGTGCTATAGATAAAAAGGGTGACAAATGCATACCAAAACAATGCATTTTTAAAGAGCACGGAAGTAGGACCAAATCACTCCATGTCACACGCGTGACTTAGGGCATGATTCTTCTCTACACCCAAATCACGTTGTTGTCATGTGCGTGATTGTTTGCGTGGAAGCAGTCTGAACCTGTATCACGCGTGATTCGGGGCATTGATGAGGATTATTTCCATATCATGCCCGTGTCACGCACGTGGATTGAGCACAGCACGTTAGGTGCAAATTCTTCTTTATAAATATGAAGATCTCTATACATTTTGAGAGTTAGTTTTCATTTTTAGAAGATAAAACTCTTGGAAAACTTGCAAAAATTCTCTCTTTAGCATTTAGCTATTCAATTCTATCCAATTGAATTTTTGTACCTTAAACTTGAGAAATATAATGCAAGTGAAGCCCGGAAAATGGATTAATTTGGTAGGGCATGGGGCAAAAGGTGAGCCTAGTGTGAGCGATTGAGAAATCCCAATTCCCTAGAAAAAGGCATGAGGGATTGTTATGGTAAAATGTGATAGAGGCTAAGTAATGGCCACTCCTAGAGATAAGATCCGAGAGAAGCCATCTTGCTAGGATTTGAGGCAACCATTGCACCGTTCTTCAATCAAGAGTAGATATCTACGTGAAGCCGGTTGTCCCAACGAGATCCTAGAAGATCGCCACCCCGCTTGGATTCGGGAACCCATTGCACTGACCTTCGAAAAAGCATGGGGCTCTATGTAATGTCGCGTGCCCAATGACGTGATCTGAGGGGGTTGAGAAGAAAGAGCGACCGCCCAAGCCATGGCGGTGAGCTATTACAAACTATTACATCATTATCCTAAGGGACGAGAGGTGAGCCACCCCGCTAGGATTTGGGCACCCATCACACTGTCTTCGAAAAAGCGTGGAGCTCCATATGAAGTCGGGTTGCCCAATGACGTTTTCTAGGGCAATGAGAAGAAAAGAATCCCGCTAAAGCCAAATTTGAAGGTATTCTATGCGTAGTTTGAGCAATTTATGCCTGAATTATGAGTAAAAAGCAATAAAATGCCATTTTCATTACAAGGTATTCTAATGTGTGCATTATGATGTTTTTGAGGAATTATAGATAAAAAGGGTGACAACTGCATACCAAAACGATGCATTTTTAAAGAGCACGGAAGTTGGACCTAATCGTGTCACACGCGTTACTTAGGGCGTGATTATTCTCTATATCCAAATCACGTTGTTGTCATGTGCGTGATTCTGAGCGTGGAAGCTGTCTGAACCTATATCACGCGTGATTCTAGGCATGGATGAGGATTATTCCCATATCACGCCCGTGTCACGCACGTGGATTGAGCACAACACGCTAGGTGCAAATTCTTCTCTATAAATATGAGGATCTCTATACATTTTGAGAGTTAGCTTTCATTTTTAGAAGATAAAACTCTTAGAACACTTGCAAAAATTCTCTCTCTAGCATTTAGCTATTCAATTCTATCCAATTGAATGTGTGTACCCTTAAACTTGAGAAATATAATGCAAGTGAAGCCCGGAAAATGGACTAATTTGGTAGGGCATGGGNTCTTCAGTTACCTTTGCTTGATTACCCAAATCCTTATCCATTGCAATGGTTATCCGATGCAAGAGGAGTTAGAGTAACCAAGCAGGCTTTTATTCATTTATCTATTAACAGTTACTCTCACGAAATTTTGTGTGATATTACCCCAATGCAGGTTGCTCATATCTTGTTAGGTAAACCATGGAAATTTGACATAAAAATAAGTTATGATGGAATGAGGAACACTTATGTGTTTCACATGAATGGAGTTAGATATGTCTTGCCAACTTTGTTTCCTAAACAAGTAGAAGAAATTCAATTGAGGTTGACGCAAGCTCTCAAACCAGCCTAGAGGAAAGAAGAAATCAAAGAGAGCAAAGTGGAACCTCCATGTTTGGAATTGCAGTCGCCACTCCAATCCTTTAACTCAGTTTGTTGCCAAACAAAGGGACTACAATTAGTGATACAATTGAAAGGACCAGACCAAGGTGTCAAAGTGCAGCCTCTCTTGGTAACTAAAAAGGATAGTAAGCAAGAGAAAAGAAGGGGAGTCACTTTCTACTTACTTTTATTTCAAAAGCATGCATTAAAATTCTCTAGATTTGTTTGCCATGTTTCTATTAATGACCTACTTGCTAGATGTATTAGAAATTTGTTTGCTATTAATGACCTACTTGCTAGATGTATTAGAAATTTGTTTGCTTCCATACATTCGAGATTCCTTAATTTTGATTTTACTAAAACTTTATTTGATAGAGATAAGGAATCAGTGGGAAGTTACAAAACTTTATTTGATAGAGATAAGGAATCAGTGGGAAGTTACAAGACTTTATTTGATAGAGATAAGGAATCAGTGGGAAGTTACAAGGCACATTGGAAAAGAGATAAGGAATCAGTGGGAAGTTACAAGGCACATTGGAAAATATTTTATGGCAAATACTACTTGCACAAGGGGATTTGGTCACTTTTTGCTTTGTTTTGGGCATTGGTTTAATTGTTGATTCACATAAGGGACAATTTTGTATTCAAAAGACGGATGATGTTTTGCATGGATATTTTCATTGGCCAAAGAAGAAAAAAGATGTAGAATCTTATGTTCATAATTGTGCTACTTACCACCACACTACATCTAAATCATTACTTGGCCTTCCCATGGATTTTGTGTTTGGTTTAACCTTAAGCTCTAAAAGGAAAGATTTTATGCTTGTCAANCAAATTTGAAGGTATTCTATGCGTAGTTTGAGCAATTTATGCCTGAATTATGAGTAAAAAGCAATAAAATGCCATTTTCATTACAAGGTATTCTAATTTGTGCATTATGATGTTTTTGAGGAATTATAGATAAAAAGGGTGACAACTGCATACCAAAACGATGCATTTTTAAAGAGCACGGAAGTTGGACCTAATCACTCCGTGTCACACGCGTGACTTAGGGCGTGATTCTTCTCTACACCCAAATCACGTTGATGAGCGACAATGATGTCACTGCACAATGATGAGCGACACCTACCACTAGCAGGAAGAGTGGATCCTAGATGTCAAACGATCCAACAGCGTATTGTAGAGTTAGGAAACATTAACCTTGAAATTCCTAACTTTACTGGTGAGAAAGNAGAATTATAGTGGCCCATTTCAAGTGATATCATTGAAGACAACGCTTATAAGATTCGAGGTCGAATCATTTTTAAAGAAGGGGAGGATGATGCGGCGCAACATAATGAAGATCCATTGAGAGTACCAATTGGGCCAATCACAAGGCCCAAGTCCAAACAATTAAAGCAACTCTTCATTGGTGATGTCAAGCCCAATTCCAAAAGATGAAGAAGAACTCAAGGCTTTTAGTGCTATTACAAACTATTACATCATTATCCTAAAGGACGAGAGGTGAGCCACCCCGCTAGGATTTGGGCACCCATCACACTGTCTTCGAAAAAGCGTGGAGCTCCACATGAAGTCGGGTTGCCCAATGACGTTTTCTAGGGCAATGAGAAGAAAAGAATCCCGCTAAAGCCAAATTTGAAGGTATTCTATGCGTAGTTTGAGCAATTTATGCCTGAATTATGAGTTAAAAGCAATAAAATGCCATTTTCATTACAAGGTATTCTAATTTGTGCATTATGATGTTTTTGAGGAATTATAGATAAAAAGGGTGACAAATGCATACCAAAACAATGCATTTTTAAAGAGCACGGAAGTAGGACCAAATCACTCCAAGTCACACGCGTGACTTAGGGCATGATTCTTCTCTACACCCAAATCACGTTGTTGTCATGTGCGTGATTGTTTGCATGGAAGCAGTCTGAACCTGTATCACGCGTGATTAGGGGCATTGATGAGGATTATTTCCATATCATGCCCGTGTCACGCACGTGGATTGAGCACAGCACGTTAGGTGCAAATTCTTCTTTATAAATATGAAGATCTCTATACATTTTGAGAGTTAGTTTTCATTTTTAGAAGATAAAACTCTTGGAAAACTTGCAAAAATTCTCTCTTTAGCATTTAGCTATTCAATTCTATCCAATTGAATTTTTGGACCTTAAACTTGAGAAATATAATGCAAGTGAAGCCCGGAAAATNAAGGGTCCATAGTGTGGTCATCACAAGGCCTATCACTACATCATTAAAGCATCATTGGTGGAAGAAACAAGAATGCCCAAAAATAATTCCATTTGATAGAGGAAAGAATTATAGTGGCCCATTTCAAGTGATATCATTGAAGACAACGCTTATAAGATTCGAGGTCGAATCATTTTTAAAGAAGGGGAGGATGATGCGGCGCAACATAATGAAGATCCATTGAGAGTACCAATTGGGCCAATCACAAGGCCCAAGTCCAAACAATTAAAGCAACTCTTCATTGGTGATGTCAAGCCCAATTCCAAAAGATGAAGAAGAACTCAAGGCTTTTAGTGCTATTACAAACTATTACATCATTATCCTAAAGGACGAGAGGTGAGCCACCCCGCTAGGATTTGGGCACCCATCACACTGTCTTCGAAAAAGCGTGGAGCTCCACATGAAGTCGGGTTGCCCAATGACGTTTTCTAGGGCAATGAGAAGAAAAGAATCCCGCTAAAGCCAAATTTGAAGGTATTCTATGCGTAGTTTGAGCAATTTATGCCTGAATTATGAGTTAAAAGCAATAAAATGCCATTTTCATTACAAGGTATTCTAATTTGTGCATTATGATGTTTTTGAGGAATTATAGATAAAAAGGGTGACAAATGCATACCAAAACAATGCATTTTTAAAGAGCACGGAAGTAGGACCAAATCACTCCAAGTCACACGCGTGACTTAGGGCATGATTCTTCTCTACACCCAAATCACGTTGTTGTCATGTGCGTGATTGTTTGCATGGAAGCAGTCTGAACCTGTATCACGCGTGATTAGGGGCATTGATGAGGATTATTTCCATATCATGCCCGTGTCACGCACGTGGATTGAGCACAGCACGTTAGGTGCAAATTCTTCTTTATAAATATGAAGATCTCTATACATTTTGAGAGTTAGTTTTCATTTTTAGAAGATAAAACTCTTGGAAAACTTGCAAAAATTCTCTCTTTAGCATTTAGCTATTCAATTCTATCCAATTGAATTTTTGTACCTTAAACTTGAGAAATATAATGCAAGTGAAGCCCGGAAAATGGATTANAAGAAATTCAATTGAGGTTGACGCAAGCTCTCAAACCAGCCTAGAGGAAAGAAGAAATCAAAGAGAGCAAAGTGGAACCTCCATGTTTGGAATTGCAGTCGCCACTCCAATCCTTTAACTCAGTTTGTTGCCAAACAAAGGGACTACAATTAGTGATACAATTGAAAGGACCAGACCAAGGTGTCAAAGTGCAGCCTCTCTTGGTAACTAAAAAGGATAGTAAGCAAGAGAAAAGAAGGGGAGTCACTTTCTACTTACTTTTATTTCAAAAGCATGCATTAAAATTCTCTAGATTTGTTTGCCATGTTTCTATTAATGACCTACTTGCTAGATGTATTAGAAATTTGTTTGCTTCCATACATTCGAGATTCCTTAATTTTGATTTTACTAAAACTTTATTTGATAGAGATAAGGAATCAGTGGGAAGTTACAAGGCACATTGGAAAACATTTTATGGCAAATACTACTTGCACAAGGGGATTTGGTCACTTTTTGCTTTGTTTTGGGCATTGGTTTAATTGTTGATTCACATAAGGGACAATTTTGTATTCAAAAGACGGATGATGTTTTGCATGGATATTTTCATTGGCCAAAGAAGAAAAAAGATGTAGAATCTTATGTTCATAATTGTGCTACTTACCACCACACTACATCTAAATCATTAAAATTCCATGTCTGACTTGATGATTCTTCTCTACACAAATCACGTTGTTGTCATGTGCGTGATTGTTTGCGTGGAAGCAGTCTGAACCTGTATCACGCGTGATTCGGGGCATTGATGAGGATTATTTCCATATCATGCCCGTGTCACGCACGTGGATTGAGCACAGCACGTTAGGTGCAAATTCTTCTTATAAATATGAAGATCTCTATACATTTTGAGAGTTAGTTTCATTTTTAGAAGATAAACTCTTGGAAAACTTGCAAAAATTCTCTCTTTAGCATTTAGCTATTCAATTCTATCCAATTGAATTTTTGTACCTTAAACTTGAGAAATATAATGCAAGTGAAGCCCGGAAAATGGATTAATTTGGTAGGGCATGGGGCAAAAGGTGAGCCTAGTGTGAGCGATTGAGAAATCCCAATTCCCTAGAAAAATGCATGAGGGATTGTTATGGTAAAATGTGATAGAGGCTAAGTAATGGCCACTCCTAGAGATAAGATCCGAGAGAAGCCATCTTGCTAGGATTTGAGGCAACCATTGCACGTTCTTCAATCAAGAGTAGATATCTACGTGAAGCCGGTTGTCCCAACGAGATCCTAGAAGATCGCCCCCGCTTGGATTCGGGAACCCATTGCACTGACCTTCGAAAAAGCATGGGCTCTATGTAATGTCGCGTGCCCAATGACGTGATCTGGGGGGTTGAGAAGAAAGAGCGACCGCCCAAGCCATGGCGGTGAGCTATTACAAACTATTACATCATTATCCTAAGGGCGAGAGGTGAGCCACCCCGCTAGGATTTGGGCACCCATCACACTGTCTTCGAAAAAGCGTGGAGCTCCATATGAATCGGGTTGCCCAATGACGTTTTCTAGGGCAATGAGAAGAAAAGAATCCCGCTAAAGCCAAATTTGAAGGTATTCTATGCGTAGTTTGAGCAATTTATGCCTGAATTATGAGTAAAAATCAATAAAATGCCATTTTCATTACAAGGTATTCTAATTTGTGCATTATGATGTTTTTGAGGAATTATAGATAAAAAGGGTGACAACTGCATACCAAAACGATGCATTTTTAAAGAGCACGGAAGTTGGACCTAATCACTCCGTGTCACACGCGTGACTTAGGGCGTGATTCTTCTCTACACCCAAATCACGTTGATGAGCGACAATGATGTCACTGCACAATGATGAGCGACACCTACCACTAGCAGGAAGAGTGGATCCTAGATGTCAAACGATCCAACAGCGTATTGTAGAGTTAGGAAACATTAACCTTGAAATTCCTAACTTTACTGGTGAGAAAGGACCAATCGAATACATAGAATGGGAGAATGTTGTTGAAACTCTTTTTGATTTAAAACAATATTCTAATCTTGCTAAAATTAGACTAGTTGTTACATCTTTTAAGGGGTATGCAGTATCTTGGTGGCGAAAAAGGAACAGAGAGAGAGTTGCTAATTTTATTCCCTATGAATCTTGGGTTCAAGTGAGGGAAGATATGCGCCTAACCTTTCGTCCTAAGTCTTTTTTCTATGATCTTGAAAGAAAATTGCAGGGAACCGTGCAAGGAACGATGTCAGTTGATGAGTACCACCAAACTATAAATATTTTGCTCAAACAGGGACACATACACGAAGAAGAGGCAATAACTGTTGCCCGTTTCTTACATGGATTGAACTTAGAAATTCGAGGTGGAATGAGTATTCAGAGATATGACACCCTTTATGAAGCCTTGTATGCTGCACGTGAATCTGAGACAAAAATCAAAGAGATGAAAATATACAAGTCCAACAATGGTGCATTAAGATGGAACAACACTCGTTCCACCACTCAAAGGTGTGTTGAACATCCTCCTCCAAGAGATGATTCACGAGACAAAGGTAAAGAAAAGGTAAGTGAGGTAGTAAGGCCTCAGCGTAATAAAGAATTGATTTGTTATAGATGTAATAAGAGAGGCCACATGGCTCGTGATTGCCCTAACAAGAGGGTAGATAAGATAACAAAACAATCTGGAAAATTTTCTCATTGTCTTGAATATAAGTCTGGGGATGAGGTATGTGACCATTTTGAAACTCCCAATGAACATGCTGAGGCGGAACCATTCATACCTTTAGATGTTGAGCCTGAATATACTGCTAGTGAGTCTAGTCATACTGTTGTTGTTAAGGAGGTTTTGAATGTTCACCCTTTAAAAGAAGATGAGTCTCAAAGAGAAAATATAATTTGTGCTAAAGGGTCATTAAGAGGGAATGCTTGTACTGTGGTAATAGATTCTAGAAGTTGCACAAGTGTGGCTAGTGCAGCTATGGTTAGAATTCTTCAGTTACCTTTGCTTGATTACCCAAATCCTTATCCATTGCAATGGTTATCCGATGCAAGAGGAGTTAGAGTAACCAAGCAGGCTTTTATTCATTTATCTATTAACAGTTACTCTCACGAAATTTTGTATGCAGGTTGCTCATATCTTGTTAGGTAAACCATGGAAATTTGACATAAAAATAAGTTATGATGGAATGAGGAACACTTATGTGTTTCACATGAATGGAGTTAGATATGTCTTGCCAACTTTGTTTCCTAAACAAGTAGAAGAAATTCAATTGAGGTTGACGCAAGCTCTCAAACCAGCCTAGAGGAAAGAAGAAATCAAAGAGAGCAAAGTGGAACCTCCATGTTTGGAATTGCAGTCGCCACTCCAATCCTTTAACTCAGTTTGTTGCCAAACAAAGGGACTACAATTAGTGATACAATTGAAAGGACCAGACCAAGGTGTCAAAGTGCAGCCTCTCTTGGTAACTAAAAAGGATAGTAAGCAAGAGAAAAGAAGGGGAGTCACTTTCTACTCACTTTTATTTCAAAAGCATGCATTAAAATTCTCTAGATTTGTTTGCCATGTTTCTATTAATGACCTACTTGCTAGATGTGTTAGAAATTTGTTTGCTTCCATACATTCGAGATTCCTTAATTTTGATTTTACTAAAACTTTATTTGATAGAGATAAGGAATCAGTGGGAAGTTACAAGGCACATTGGAAAATATTTTATGGCAAATACTACTTGCACAAGGGGATTTGGTCACTTTTTGCTTTGTTTTGGGCATTGGTTTAATTGTTGATTCACATAAGGGACAATTTTGTATTCAAAAGACGGATGATGTTTTGCATGGATATTTTCATTGGCCAAAGAAGAAAAAAGATGTAGAATCTTATGTTCATAATTGTGCTACTTACCACCACACTACATCTAAATCATTACTTGGCCTTCCCATGGATTTTGTGTTTGGTTTAACCTTAAGCTCTAAAAGGAAAGATTTTATGCTTGTCAATTTTAGAAAAATGGCTAAATTTAATATTTCTCAAGTTGTTACATTTTGTGGTGTACTGTTAGACTTAGTTGTTCCACTTGTTGATTATAGGATAAAGTTAATTGGAGCAACTCATGTCAAGCATCCCAAGAAGAAGTTACATGATGATAAAGTACAAAGTGATCTTGCTCATTTGTCTTTCATTGAAGATTTGGATTCGAGGACGAATCCTTTTCAAGAAGGGGAGAATAATAGGAACCAAGACACATGGAACCCAATAAGGGTCCATAGTGTGGTCATCACAAGGCCTATCACTACATCCTTAAAGCATCATTGGTGGAAGAAACAAGAATGCCCAAAAATAATTCCATTTGATAGAGGAAAGAATTATAGTGGCCCATTTCAAGTGATATCACAGATTGAAGACAATGCTTATAAGATTCGAGGTCGAATCATTTTCAAGAAGGGGAGAATAATAGGAACCAAGACACATGGAACCCAATAAGGGTCCATAGTGTGGTCATCACAAGGCCTATCACTACATCATTAAAGCATCATTGGTGGAAGAAACAAGAATGCCCAAAAATAATTCCATTTGATAGAGGAAAGAATTATAGTGGCCCATTTCAAGTGATATCACAGATTGAAGACAATGCTTATAAGATTCGAGGTCGAATCATTTTCAAGAAGGGGAGAATAATAGGAACCAAGACACATGGAACCCAATAAGGGTCCATAGTGTGGTCATCACAAGGCCTATCACTACATCATTAAAGCATCATTGGTGGAAGAAACAAGAATGCCCAAAAATAATTCCATTTGATAGAGGAAAGAATTATAGTGGCCCATTTCAAGTGATATCATTGAAGACAATGCTTATAAGATTCGAGGTCGAATCATTTTTAAAGAAGGGGAGGATGATGCGGCGCAACATAATGAAGATCCATTGAGAGTACCAATTGGGCCAATCACAAGGCCCAAGTCCAAACAATTAAAGCAACTCTTCATTGGTGATGTCAAGCCCAATTGCAAAAGATGAAGAAGAACTCAAGGCTTTTAGTGCTATTACAAACTATTACATCATTATCCTAAAGGACGAGAGGTGAGCCACCTCGCTAGGATTGGGGAACCCATCACACTGTTTTCGAAAAAGCGTGGAGCTCCACATGAAGTCGGGTTGCCCAATGACGTTATCTTGGGCGATGAGAAGAAAAGAATCCCGCTAAAGCCAATAGCGGAGAGTAGTCCATGTCTTACCATCACTTTACTTACATGTTGGGTCTTGGCGTATTGGGTGGATAGTTGGTTGGCGTGTGTACATCGTTCCCCTTTTCCATTCTCTTACAACTCTCTTGATCAAAACATATGGTTGCCTAAAACGTTGTGTAGCTATCTTTTGACACTTATGCATTTGGGGACAAGCAAAGTAAATTGTGGAAACTTTTGATAAGTGTCAAAAGATACTAGTTTTCAAAGTCAATTTGAAGGTACTCTATGCGTAGTTTGAGCAATTTATGCGTGAATTATGAGTAAAAAGCAATAAAATGTCATTTTCATTACAAGGTCTTCTAATTTGTGCATTACGATGTTTTTGAGAAATTATGGTTAGAAAGGGTGACAAAAGCATACCAAAACGATGCATTTTTGAAGAGCACGGATGTAGGACCAAATCACTCTCGTGTCACACGCTTGACTTAGGGCGTGATTATTCTCTATATCCAAATCACGTTGTTGTCATGTGCGTGATTCTGAGCGTGGAAGCTATCTGAACCTATATCACGCGTTGATAAGCTTCCGAGATACCCTTAAATCAAGTATATATTAGGGTGTTTTGTCACGTTTATAGCATCCTTACATGATGAATTGTGCTCATAAATGCTTGAAAATCACTAACCAACACACGAAAGCTACTTTTAGCCTAAAGGAGGTGAAACAGGAGCCGCGGGAGCAAATAGAAGCAAAAGTTGAGCTTAAAGAACGAACCAGGCAAGATCGGAGCCCCGGAGGACCTAACAGGATGACCACACGCGTATGAGCGTGCGTGGAAATAATCCAGTAGCCTCTCACACACACTCACACGCGTGTGAGCAGGCGTGGAGACTGCATTGCGCGAAAATTAACTAGGGTTGCTTTTTCGGAGACTATTTAAACCCCTTTGATAGATTTTCAGAGGAGGTTCCCAGAAATTTAGTTTCCCTTACCTTAGTTTTTCCTTTTGAGAATTTCTCCATTTTTCTTAGTTTTTCATTTCTCAGTTTAGATAAATCTCCATTGCAGCAAGACAACAAGCTTGGATTGAAGGATTACTTCACTCTAGGTGATCTCTATTTCATTTCTATTATATTTTGTTATCTTGTTCTTGGATTAAATTAGCTTTTGTCTTGGATTTCATATCATGAGTGGCTAGTTTAATCTAGGGATTTGGATTGTGTGATTGTGTGTTGCTAGTGTGATGATCTTATCTCTATTTTGGACCTAAATGCTTAGATTGTTGGATTATCTATTCTTGTCTATTGATTGTTGTTTTGATGAGATTTTGTTTGGATTTGGCCAATCTAGATGAGAGATTGAGCTCTTGACTCTTTCATGTTTTTTATTAGAGTTAGGATTTGAAGCTTGACACAATCATAGTTCGTATGGACTTCTTAAGAATAGTAGGATAGTGTGTAGCTTAAGTGTTTGATAAAATTCCTCTTAGAGCTTTGGATGCACTCCTAAGTCAAAGAAGCCTTAGTACACAAAGGTGGAAAAAGACTAAGACAACACACTCTTGAATAGCCAACATGATACGAATCTTCGTAAGGAGGATCCGTAACAAGGAATTATTGCCCAAGATGTTCTCAAATTCAATAGATAAGGAGTTACCTTTGGTGCACACAAGATCACCCTTGAGCCCCGATTCCACGAAGGACCAAGAAACAACCCTTAGCACGCCTCAAGTTCCTCAAGAACGCAATCTTCAAACAACTAGAGTGGGTTCTCTAGTAGTTCCCTTGATTCTATAAATTGATAGAACCACAATTCCTAAAATCTAAGGTTGGTAGAATGCGGGTTTGATTCGATAGGGCCACGAATCAAGAACACTATTCGATAGGACCACGAATAGAAGAAAGAATTCTTACACAAATGTAAAGAAGACTTAGGAAGTTTTGATTAATTCTGAAAAATGCTTGATCATCAAAGGAAATACACACCCTATTTATACACATGCTAGGGGACTCCAAATGTCATCAATAGTAAAAGTACATCAAGAAGATCAAAAGACATCAATAGTAAAAATACATCACTATCAAGGAGATTAAATGTCATAACTTGTCTAGGAAAGACCAATAGTCTTCCTAATATGCCAAAGCATGTCCATGTGCCTCAAAATCTGATTTTGGTGAATTATTTCAACCTCTTTTGTACCCTCCCAAGCAAAGCGACGAATTTGGACATCTTAGATGATATTTATGGGCTCTTCAAAATCAGCTCTTATGCATGAAAAATGTTCTAAGTATCCACCATCATCACTTGGACTCTTTATTTGGCATGCTTGGACTTCGAATGGATCATGTATGGGCTAGTTTGCATCACAACATCCTAGCATTATCTCTCCATTACCTTAGTCACACCAAGATGCAACATACATGAACACTATCCAATCCTTACCCCTTTTTACATATTTGCAAACTCTCTTACTTTACTACATTCTTGCACACAACCGAACCTTATGAACTCCTTTCACTCACGATCCACCATTCACCACACTTGAATCCCTTGCATGACACAATCAAGTAAACTCCCGAACCTTTGACACACCGCCACGTCCCTCCTTCGAGACCGACACTCGGGGAGTCACTGACTTTCCGTTTTAACACAAATATCTTTTGACGAATCAACCCACGTAAAACTGTTTCTTAAAAATGGCGTCGTTGCCGGGGAGGGCAATAGGTTGTCATTTGTTTTTGTTTACTTTGATTGTATAAATGCTAGATTTGAGCATTGTTAATCCATTCCACTTTTTCTTTTGTTTTATTTCTATTTTATTTGTTTTTGCTACTTACCCAATTGACTACTTCTAGTCAATTGTGGAAATTCTGTTTCATTGATAATCTTACTAGGTGAATGCACACACGAGCAAAAGGAAATCAAGGCTTACTACCCTACATTCCAGAAATCAATAGATGTAATACCCCGTATTTTATTAACATTATTATTTTATCCTAAGGTATTGACATACATGAGTTATGATCTTCCGATACTTCAAAAGGATTTTTATAAGTGAGTATAGTTGTTATTAAGCTGCGAACCTACGTTCCGGTCACGAATCGTAAAATTTTTAATGACGAATTTTCAGCTCGGATTTCCTAGGAAATGGATTATTAGGCACCATACTATTAAGCTTGAATTTCCTATTCAATTAAATTAGCCCGTAGCAGTGGAAATTTATTGTGATCGTAGCATCGCTATATTTCGCGGTGTACCGAACCTAGCCCAATTTTGAGGTTTAGTCTGGAATAAATTTTTGGTTTCAAAATTCTTCCTATTTAAATTATTTTCCACCGAAACTTTATCTGTTTGTACCACAACTGATAAGTTGGAAGATTTTTATTTTTGGAACCACAAGATTGTGACAAGTGTCACATTAATGACCATGTGGTAATATATGAGTTGGATAAGTCTTCCAAATGGATAAGCATCCCTATATTTATTATTATTATTATTATTATTATTATTATTATTATTATATATAGTATTACGTATATGTATATATGTTAAGATAGAAGGGAAGAAAGTTCCATTTCTTCATTTCATCTTCACGCCAATTCCGTGAGAGAGAGAGAGAGAGAGAGAGAGAGAGAGAGAGAGAGAGAGAGAAGCAAAGTTTCAAGCTCCAATCGCAATTTGTTCGGTAAATTTCTATTTTAATCGGTTCAAAAGCTNTGAGGTAAGGAATCCCTTAAGTCGGTTTGGTCACTTGAAATTGGATAATTGATTGTTTGGTTGAAATATGATGAGATCTAAGTAAAATTGTTATGTACATGTGGTATGTATAATATATATGTAATTGTATTTTACATAATATATATGTACAAAATGTTGTGTTGGTGAGTTCTCATCAATGGTGTTGTTAAAGTTGTTATGAATATGGATGTTGGCAAATAGATTATGAGATGGTGGTTCTTGGATGATTAATAGCTTATGAGTATATTAACGATGGATTTAAGGGGTACTTAAAGTTTAATGGTGATTTATGGGCAATAATGAATTTTGTTAATTAATGATGGTGGATTAAGGTGATGTTAAGAGTACTTAATGAAGAACCAATTCTTGAAGAACCACAAGCTAACAGAGCAAACAATCAAGAGAACATTCGTGAAGAAGAATACTATAGAATTCCTCAGGAACCGCAAAGATCAATTGCAGATTACATGACCCCTGATTTTAACATGCATAATTCGATTTATGTACCGCCGATGGAAAACGTCAACTTTCATGTGCATCCAACTATTCTCACACTGGTTCAGAATAATCAATACTCAGGATTACCATCTGAAGATCCCAATGCACACATCACAAGGTTCATACGAGCATGTGGGATGTACAGGCAAGAAGGCGTTTGATATGAACCTAGTCCAAGGTTCAAATAAAGATGGAGTATTGTCCTAAGATAGCTCCCAAAGTAAGGATAGAGATGGATCGAAATACCTTAGACCTCACAAGAAACCCTTAGTCTCGAATCCTCAAAGACTTAGAAGAATCCCATTGTAGCTTCAAGTACCTCGATGATGCAATCTTCAATCAACTAGAGTCGGATCTAGTTTCCTTCGATTCAAGAACGAGTCCACGAACCGAAATCTAAGGTTGAAGAAAGGAAGATTGATTCGAGTCCACGAATCAATTTGCTAGTTGAGTCCACGACTAGCCACTAATTGAGTCCACAATTAGCTATAAGGTTTCTTACACAAGTGTAAAGAAAAACTTAAGAATTTTATTGAATGAAAGCGTGCTTAGACTGATATGATTGTGCCCTATTTATAGGTATAGGGACATCATTATAATCCTAAATACAATTGGAAAAAGAGTCCTAAACCTAATCTAGAAAGCAAGTAAATATAGTCCTATTTAGAAAGAGATTTAAGGAATCCTTTCTAAATACAAACTAGTTGTAACCCCTCGCCTATTCCAATGAGTCTAGGAAATAAGCAGCGATTATACGTGCCGGTCACGAACCGTAAAATTTTTAAGGAACGAATTTTCAGCTCGGATTTCATAGGAAATGGATGATTATGCATATTATGACTAAGTATGAACTTCCTGCTTAGTTAAGTTGGAATTAGACGGACTACAAGGGTGAAAATTTATTTTGACCGTAACATCGCAGAATTTCGCGGTCTACCGAACCTAGCCCAATTTTGAGTGTTAGTCTGGAATAAATTTTTAGTTTCGGAAATTATTCTATCTGGATTATTTTCCACCGAAACTTTATCTATTTGGACCCCAACTGATAAGTTGGAAGATATTTTATTATTTTATTATTTTTTTTCCAATCTTATCACATAAGATTGTGATGTAGTATAAAAGCCAATTTTTTTCCTTTTTCCCTTGCTTTTGCCGAAATGAAGAGGAGAGGAGAGAGAGAGAGATCATCTTCACCAGTCTTCTTCCTCCATTGCTTCCATAGCCAAAATCCTTCTCAACTCTCAATTTTATTCGGTAAGTTTTCGATTTTATTCGGTAGAAAGCCTTGTAATCCTTCCTAGGTTATGAATCTATGCTTAGTTTCTTGATATTTGATGTTTTGGTGTTGATTTGGACCTAGGGTTTTAAGGTGAAAGTTGGGGAAAGATCCAA
>NC_044928.1:13086067-13105045 GCF_003576645.1 Ipomoea triloba
GAGGTAAGGAATTCCCTTAAGTTGGTTTAGTCACTTGAAATTAGATAATTGATTATTTGGTTGAATATGGTGTTTTTGGAGCTTTGGGAATATTTTTGTATACATGCTCATAGCTTGGATATGCTTGTAGATGTGGTATTTATGTCCATATAGGCTTATACTTGTGAAAATAGTGAAAGGAAATCAGGATAGATTCTGGCAGTAACTTCCGAGATTTATTGGGAAAAATTGGTAAGGTATTTTGATCCTATTTTTTTTAGACATGTAGTTCTATAAGTGTAGAACCCGCATATAAAATTTCATAATGATCGGAGTAGTATAAGTATGGTTTTCGAATTTTTCTCCAAAACTGGTCCAGAGAGAGACAAAAATTCCGGACAGCACACTGCCAAGGGCAAAGATGGAATTTTCTGTGTTTATTCGCGAACCAAAATGACCAAAACTTTTTATGGACATCAAGTACTATAAGTTGGGATTCTACCATAAAAATTTCAAGTGAAAAAGAGTTCGGGAACTATTTTTACCGGCTCAATCTTTCGGACTGCGCCAAGCTGAAATTTTCTGAATTATGCTTAGTATGATTATGGATGTGTTAATGATAATTGTGAGGTAGTTAGTGAGTTAATGGTGATTAGGTGATGCTAAGGACGTAGCACCCAGTTTTCTGCTGATAAGATGTAAGCTTCCGCAGCATATGAATATTGATTTGTAATTAATGTAAGAGTTGAAAATTGGGGTGTTACACTAGTGGTTTCTCTTTCATGCCAAACAATTTAAAATATTGATGACGAAAATTAATAGGGCTGATTTGGGCCTAATTTTATTCCCAAAATCAGCACTTAAAGAATTATAAAACGCCTTGAGTTCTTCTTCATCTTTTGAANGGAATTCCCTTAAGTTGGAATTAGTCACTTGAATTTGGATAATTGATTTTGGTTGAAATATGGTGTTTTTGGAGCTTTGGGAATATTTTTGTATACATGCTCATAGCTTGGATATGCTTGTAGATGTGGTATTTATGTCCATATAGGCTTATACTTGTGAAAATAGTGAAAGGAAATCAGGATAGATTCTGGCAGTAACTTCCGAGATTTATTGGGAAAAATTGGTAAGGTATTTTGATCCTATTTTTTTTAGACATGTAGTTCTATAAGTGTAGAACCCGCATATAAAATTTCATAATGATCGGAGTAGTATAAGTATGGTTTTCGAATTTTTCTCCAAAACTGGTCCAGAGAGAGACAAAAATTCCGGACAGCACACTGCCAAGGGCAAAGATGGAATTTTCTGTGTTTATTCGCGAACCAAAATGACCAAAACTTTTTATGGACATCAAGTACTATAAGTTGGGATTCTACCATAAAAATTTCAAGTGAAAAAGAGTTCGGGAACTATTTTTACCGGCTCAATCTTTCGGACTGCGCCAAGCTGAAATTTTCTGAATTATGCTTAGTATGATTATGGATGTGTTAATGATAATTGTGAGGTAGTTAGTGAGTTAATGGTGATTAGGTGATGCTAAGGACGTAGCACCCAGTTTTCTGCTGATAAGATGTAAGCTTCCGCAGCATATGAATATTGATTTGTAATTAATGTAAGAGTTGAAAATTGGGGTGTTACACTAGTGGTTTCTCTTTCATGCCAAACAATTTAAAATATTGATGACGAAAATTAATAGGGCTGATTTGGGCCTAATTTTATTCCCAAAATCAGCACTTAAAGAATTATAAAACGCCTTGAGTTCTTCTTCATCTTTTGAAATTGGGCTTTAAAACGCCTTGAGTTCTTCTTCATCTTTTGAAATTGGGCTTGACTTGGCCTTGAGTTCTTCTTCATCTTTTGAAATTGGGCTTGACTTGGATTTCCACCATCTTTGAACATAAGAAATTGGGCTTGACTTGGATTTCCACCATCTTTGAACATAAACAATGAAGAGTTGCTTTAATTGCTTGGACTTGGGCCGTGTGATTGGCCTAATTGGTACTCTTAATGGATCTTCATTATGTTGCGCCGCATCAGCGTTAGTGAGGAGATAGCTCGACTTAAATTATTACCATTTTCAGTTATAGGAGAGGCAGCAAGATGGTTGGAAAGCCAAGACGACAATCATTTCAGATCGTGGCAGCAGTTGCATCGTGAATTCATGAACGAGTTCTTTCCCATTACAAAGACTATGAGGATTCGAAGACTAATACAGGAATTCAAGCAAGGAAGGCTTGAAAGTTTGGGAGAGGCTTGGCGACGATTCAAGGTTCTTAAAAGACAATGCCCACAAGATCTGATGCACCCATGGGACATGATTAGCTCATTCTACGGAGGGCTAACAGATGAAGGAAAGATGTTGCTTGACTCATCCTCCAGCGGTGCCTTTGTCTCCCTAGCTTTGCCAGAAGCTGAAGAATTAATTGAGAGAATATCTAAGAATACATCCTGTTGGTACGACCAATGAGGAGATCACGGGGGCATATATGAAGTTGATAATCGTGTGGCAAGCGAGGCAAGAATAGAGCTATAGGCCATGGTAGAAAAAATGGAAGGAAAGCCCAAGCCTTGCATGACTTTGGCACTTTACTGTAACATCTGTGGAGGACCTCATGATACTAATATTTGCACTTCTCCGTCTGCATTTGAGCAAGTTGAGGCGGTAGATTACCAAAGGAACTCCAACTACAATACCTATGGACAGAATCAAAGATCAAACAACAATTGGAAGCAAGGAGAGGGTTGGAACAATAGCAACAATGATGGATATCAAGCGAGAGGACAATACAACTATGGAAACAAGCCTGCATATGAACAAAATGATAAGAACAGATTGATGTACAGTCAAAACCAAGGAAATGGAAGTCAAATGACCCAATACAGGCCACAATACAACTCTCAACTTGACTTTACTCAACAGAGAAGGGATGACATCTGTGAAGTAGATGAAAGACTTACAAGGACGATCATGGAACTCAAAAATGATCGGGCAAATCTAAAACAAGAGATTACTCAAGAGATTCGACAAGAAATTTCTAGTCTTAGACAGGAGTCCAAGGCTACACTAAAGACAATTGAGAATCAGATCTCTCAAATGTTTAAGATGATGTCTGAGAGACACTACAGACAACTCACAAGTAACACTGAGAACAATCTAAAAGAGAGAGTCAATGCTATTGATGCCAAGGAAGAAGAACATGAAAAATGTGACCCGATGGATGCTATTTGCGGAATATGCCAATGTAAGGTAGAAGACAAGAGAAACGAGATTGCCTCTTGTAGTCCCGATCTCGAATTAAAGAATGCGAGCGGTTCGTGCACAATCTCAATGAAGGAAAGCAAGGAGAAAACCACTTCGGAAGTGCGCCCAAAAGAAAAGGAGCTATCACAAGACAAAATCAAAAGTTCAAAAGAGAAAGAAGCGGCTCGAGAAGGTACAATTAATGCTTTTATCCGAAAATTTTTCAATAACAAAGAACGCCGCAAGTTATTTGAGGATGAAAATGGTGATAATTTTACTTGCTTGAGCCAAGAATCTTCGGCTTGTTTGACTGAGGGTTACCCTAGAAAGAAGGGCGACCCTGGAGCTTTGTTGATTCTTTGTTCTATATAGAACATGGAACCTCAAAATGCTCTTGCCGATCTTGGAGCATCTATTAATGTCATGTCTTTAAATCTTTTGAAAAATTGAACTTACCAAGTTTGAAACCGACAAGGCTGACTCTACGTTTAGCTGACAGAACCACACGGTGTCCTGAAGGCTTAGCGGAAGATGTTTTAGTAAGAGTAGGAAAATTTCTTGTGCCTATCGACTTTGTTGTTTGCAAGATGGGTGATAATGAGCCCCATGGATCCTTAATTCTTGGAAGACCATTTTTGGCTACGTGTCATGCACGCATAGATGTGAGTTCAGGTGAAATAACCCTGAGATTTGATGGACAAGCCACAAATGATGAGAAGGAAAGAATGATAGAAGGAACTGATGAAGATGCGAGGGCGATGGTCAAAACGAAAATGAAATCAAAACCGAAGTGGAAGAATGACAAGCTTACATGGAAAAATACGTGGGTACCAAAATGCTTCCTACCCACTACCAAGGAGTATGGTTGATTCTTGAACAAGGTATAATACGTCTAGCCAATGACGTAAACTGTGGCGTTGCTTGGGAGGCAACCCAAGATTTTAATAAATTGTTTTAAAGTTCTTTTTATGTTTTTGTTCTAATAATTTGTTACAATTCCAATGGTACCATGTTTACAAGGACTAACTTGTAGGATTCGAGACTAAAAATTGCTTTGGAAAGGCCTAATTCGGGTATAGGTATGAAGGGAAAGACCAAAACCGGAAGAAAATAGTGCACCGCGCTGACACGCAGGATCACACGTGTGTAGCCGTGCGTGGGAGCAAGGCAGTAAGCCCCCACGCACGCTCACACGCGTGTAGCCGTGCATGGGAGCGAGGCAGTAAGCTCCCACGCACGCATACACGCGTGTCGCCGGCTTGAAAGGACCCCCACGACATAAAACCCTTCGCCATTTTTGCTTCCCAACCCTATTTTTCTTCTCTTCTCCACGCAAGGTAGACTCCATACTCAAGGTTTGAACATAGTGTCTTATTTTTACCTTCAAGAAGGATTAAAACATCACCATCAAGGATGGGACGAGCTAAAGAGATTGCAAAGAAAACCAAATATGATCACGGTGAATCCAGCAGGTCACGAGCACGACCGCAAGTTGTATTTCAACAAGCTCCCTAGGAGCAAGGTGCTGAGGCACTTGACACCCCTTCAATTGACCTCGGTGGATAATTACAAGAGCAAGCAGCTGAGTGTCGGCCGTTACTTTGATGACAATGTTTTAACAGAGTTTGGCTGCCAGAATGAGGTTACTGGACTGATAAGGCACCGACAGCTCCGCCGACTATTCGAGTCGAGAGGACTTACATTTGCGCCAGTCACGTATGAATTTTTAGCGACACTGGAGATCCGAAAAGAAATTAACAATGCAAGAGAGTCCATCTCATTCAGACTGTTTGGCAACCACTATAGCTTGTCAGTTAACACTTTAGGTGTTACGCTTGGATTCCACACCAACGAGAGCATCTCTATGCCGTATTTCAGGGAGTTTAAGGAAGATTTTGATTCAGAAGCTGTTGCTATTCAGTATTGGAGGAGCATCACCAACAATGCCCCTTACTTCATCAAACCTCAAGGCAAATCTCATCACAAGGAATGCTTTGAAGGCTATTAGGTTAGCCTTTACAGTGAATCTCTCCGGCAGAACCACCAACCGCAACAACGTCTATAAGCAAGATCTCTTTTATATGTGGTGCATGGAGAATGAAGTAGAAATCAACATGGGCGTGCAAGCGAGAAAATGGCTCCAAACCCAACTTAAGCCTAAGGTTCAGACTGTTTTCATTGGACCTTTTGTTACTAGACTGTGCCAGGGGTTGGGCCTTACAGACCTTCTTATGGGAGAAAAGGATGAAGGTACCATGATTGCTTTCACTGTTGGTGAGTTCTTTGCTCTGAACATGAGGCTGTGAGGTGATGATGCGCCAGATTTGGAAGCTTCTGATGACACTGACGAGGAGGAAGAGAATGAGGATGACGAAGCAGAACAGGAGCAAGGCCCTACTTCTATGGATTGGGAAACGACTCAGACTTTCCACAGGCAGCTCCATAATGAGCATATGACTTATTGGCATGAGCAGCGCACATGGCAGGAAGGCCAGTTTACTTCCATATCTGCGAGACAAGACGTCCACAATGAAGAGCTTAATCGCATGCGAAGAGCAGTGGAGGAAAATGAGAGAAGAATTGAAGAGCTTCAGGCTAGATTTGATAGCCAGTTCCACCCTCCCTCCTTCAGCGATCAGTGATGCCTCCCTCACCCGTTCTCGATCCTGACACTTGATCCATGATTCTTAAGTCCACTTGACATTGGTTACCTTTGGTTGATTGTCCCACCTGAACAGTAGGTTCCCTATGCGCGGGGTTCCGACCTTTATTTCTTTTACTTTACTTTGCTTTACTTTATTTCTGCTTTATGTTTTATGCTTTTTACTTTCTAACTGCTTTACTTTTATGCACTTTTAAATACCAGCATTTCTATTTGAATAATTCTGCTTATTTTACATTTTATTTTAATTATCTATGTTTATGTTTTACTGCTTTTATATTTCTATCAGCTTGCAATAATTGAATAGCGCTCCGAAAACCCTTTTGTATGTTATGTCTCCATTTCTTATAAAGCATCTATAACGGGAGCAGGCCTATGCTGGAAGCTAAAGTGTGGAAAGAGGGATGCATACTTGGTTTATCCTCTTATCCCTTTTCTAATTTTAAGCCCCGTTTTTTATCTTTAAAGTGTGGAAATATTTGTTTATATAGCTCCGTGTATGTGTTATGTTAGAGCTTACCATGTTAAATAGGATCGTTTGATGCATACCCTATATCCCAGAATAAATTCCAAAGTGTGGAAAGGGATCTTTTATTTGTTTAATCTTTAGAATCCCTGTTCATTCCTTTACCCTATACCGTATAGAAACATCGAGGACGATGTTTATTTTAAAGTGTGGAAAGGACGCACTTTGTGCTTTATACGCTTATATGCTTAGAATAAGAAAGTTGAAGCTCTTGGGAATGATAAGCGGGTGCATTTGCAATTTGAAAAGAGAGTCATTATTTGTGTTATCTAGAGAGAATTTTGACTAGATGCCCAAAAATTTTTACTCTTGAAATATCTTTGAGGAAGTTACTTTTCGCACCCATGAGAGTGTTTAGAGCCAAAATAAGTTTATATTCTTGCCTGCTTGCATGATGTTCACCTCTTATTTACGTTGGACCTTAGTCAAGGATCTCTCGAAGTGGGAGTGTGCAGTTTTTAATTTGAGAAAGATAAAACTAGCGAGGCCCGGAATTGGACTAATTTGGTAGGGCATGGGGCAAAAGGTGAGCCTGTTGGTAAGCTTAATAGAAGAAAAAATCCCTTGATCATAAATAGAAAAAGGCATGAGGGGTTGACATGGAGAGAAGTCGAAAAGGCAAAAGGCCAATCACCAAGTTTAAAAATTGAGGGAAGCCAATTCGTTGGGTTGTGTTCAAACCATAGTCTTCGGTAAGCAAAAAGCTTTATCTAGAGTCGGTTGTTCACATAAAAAGATCCCAAGAATTGAGAAAACAAGAGATGAGGTGAGCCGCTTCGCTAGGATTCGGGTACCCATTGCACTGTCTTCGAAAAAGCATGGAGCTCCATGTGAAGTTGGGTGGCTCGATGACGTTATCTTAGGAAGTGAGAAGAAAAGAGGGATCGCGCTAAGCCAAAAGCGGTGAGTGGTCCATGCCCCTACCCTCATTTACATTTACGTTGGGCTTTGGCGTATAAGGATGGATAAGTTGATTAGCTAGTGCACATCGTTCCCACTAGCGGGATCGGCTAGAGGCCCTATTTAAATAGAAGGTGAACCAAAACTTCGGAAATGCATGCTTGTTTAAATAGAAGGTGAACCAAAACTTCGGAAATGCATGCTTGCGTATGGTGCGAGGAGTGTGATCCTTTATAAATGCATGCTTGCGTATGGTGCGAGGAGTGTGATCCTTTATTTATGCATGCTTGCGTATGGTGCGAGGAGTGTGATCCTTTATTTTAGCATGCTTGCGTATGGTGCGAGGAGTGTGATCCTTTATTTTAATTGTTTATCCACGAAAGGTTTTTATTTCCCGAAAATATTTCTTGAGTTGATGACATCTGACCAAAATCCTTTGTAGACAACACAAATGATTTCTCCTGTTTCAACAGTCTTAGACACCCATCATTTTGATTTGCCAAAAGCTTTGTTTTACATGAGAAGATATCTCAGAGACTTATGTTCTTAAATAGTAAATTGTCTTGCTTGAGGGCAAGCAAGAAGCAAAGTGTGGAAAATTTGATAAGCCTCCGAGATACCCTTAAATCAAGTACATATTAGGGTGTTTTGTCACGTTTATAGCATCCTTACATGATGAATTGTGCTCATAAATGCTTGAAAATCACTAACCAATACACGAAAGCTACTTTTAGCTAAAGGAGGTGAAACAGGAGCCTCTGGAGCAAAGAGGAGCAAAAGTTGAGCTTAAAGAACGAACCAGGCAAGATCAGAGCCCCGGAGGACCCAACAGGATGACCACACGCGTGTGAGCGTGCGTGGAAATAATCCAGTAGCCTCCCACGCACACTCACACGCATGTGAGCAGGCGTGGAGACTGCATTGCGCGAAAATTGACTAGGGTTGCTTTTTCGGAGACTATTTAAACCCCTTTGATAGATTTTCAGAGGAGGTTCCCAGAAATTTAGTTTCCCTTACCTTAGTTTTTCCTTTCGAGAATTTCTCCATTTTTCTTAGTTTTTCATTTCTCAGTTTAGATAAATCTCCATTGCAGCAAGACAACAAGCTTGGATTGAAGGATTACTTCACTCTAGGTGATCTCTATTTCATTTCTATTATATTTTGTTATCTTGTTCTTGGATTAAATTAGCTTTTGTCTTGGATTTCATATCATGAGTGGCTAGTTTAATCTAGGGATTTGGATTGTGTGATTGTATGTTTGCTAGTGTGATGATCTTATCTCTATTTTGGACCTAAATGCTTAGATTGTTGGATTATCTATTCTTGTCTATTGATTGTTGTTTTGATGAGATCTTGTTTGGATTTGGCCAATCTAGATGAGAGATTGAGCTCTTGACTCTTTCATGTCTTTGATTAGAGTTAGGATTTGAAGCTTGACACAATCATAGTTCCTATGGACATCTTAAAAATAGTAGGATAGTGTATAGCTTAAGTGTTTGATAAAATTCCTCTTAGAGCTTTGGATGCTTGAAGGCACTCCTAAGTCAAAGAAGTCTTAGTACACAAAGGTGGAAAAAGACTAAGACAACACACTCTTGAATAGCCAACATCCTAGCATTATCTATCCATTACCTTAGTCACACCAAGATGCAACATACATGAACACTATCCAATCCCTATAAACTCCTTTCACTCACGATCCACAATTCACCACACTCAAATCCCTTGCATGACGCAATCAAGTAAACTCCCGAACCTTTGACACACCTCCAAGTCCCTCCTTCGAGACCGACACTCGGGGAGTCACTCACTTTCCGTTTTAACACAAATATCTTTTGACGAATCACCCCACGTAAAACTGCTTCTTCACGCGTGATTCTAGGCATGGATGAGGATTATTCCCATATCACGCCCGTGTCACGCACGTGGATTGAGCACAGCACGCTAGGTGCAAATTCTTCTCTATAAATATGAGGATCTCTATACATTTTGAGAGTTAGTTTTCATTTTTAGAAAATAAAACTCTTAGAACACTTGCAAAAATTCTCTCTCTAGCATTTAGCTATTCAATTCTATCCAATTGAATGTGTGTACCCTTAAACTTGAGAAATATAATGCAAGTGAAGCCCGGAAAATAGACTAATTTGGTAGGGCATGGGGCAAAAGGTGAGCCTAGTGTGAGCGAGTGAGAAATCCCAATTCCCTAGAAAAAGGCAAGATGGATTGTTATGGTAAAATAAGAAAGAGGCTAAGTAACGGCCACTCCTAGAGATAAGATCCGAGAGAAGCCATCCTTCTAGGATTTGAGGCAAATATTGCACCGTTATTCAATCAAGAGTAGAGATCTACGTGAAGCCGGTTGTCCCAACGAGATCCTAGAAGATCAGAAAATTGGGAGGAGGTGAGCCACCCCGCTTGGAGTCGGGAACCCATTGCCCTGACCTTCGAAAAATCATGGGACTCCAAGTGATGTCGGGTGCTCGATGACATGATCCGAGGGGGCTGAGAATAAAGAGTGACCGCCCAGGCCATGGCGTTGAGCTACTACAAACTACTACATCATTATCCTAAGGGACGAGAAAATAAGAGAGGGGGTGAGCCACCCCGCTAGGATTTTGGCACCCATCACACTGTTTTCGAAAGAGCGTGGAGCTCCACATGAAGTCGGGTTGCCCAATGACGTTATCTAGGGCGATGAGAAGAAAAGAATCCCGCTAAAGCCAATAGCGGAGAGTAGTCCATATCTTACCATCACTTTACTTACACGTTGGGTCTCGGCGTATTGGGTGGATAGTTGGTTGGCGTGTGTACATCGTTCCCCTTTTCCATTCTCTTACAACTCTCTTGATCAAAACATCTGGTTGCCTAAAACATGTGTAGCTATCTTTTGACACTTATGTAAATTGTGGAAACTTTTGATAAGTGTCAATTTGAAGGTACTCTATGCGTAGTTTCAGCAATTTATGCGTGAATTATGAGTAAAAAGCAATAAAATGCCATTTTCATTACAAGGTCTTCTAATTTGTGCATTATGATGTTTTTGAGGAATTATGGTTAGAAAGGGTGACAAAAGCATACCAAAACGGTGCATTTTTTAAGAGCACGGATGTAGGACCAAATCACTCCCGTGTCACACGCGTGACTTAGGGAGTGATTATTCTCTAAATCCAAATCACGTTGTTGTCATGTGCGTGATTCTGAGCATGGAAGCTGTCTGAACCTATATCACGCGCGATTCTAGGCATGGATGAGGATTATTCCCATATCAAGCCCGTGTCACGCACGTGGATTGAGCACAGCACGCTAGGTGCAAATTCTTCTCTATAAATATGAGGATCTCTATACATTTTGAGAGTTAGTTTTCATTTTTAGAAGATAAAACTCTTAAGACACTTTTCAATTCTATCCAATTGAATGTGTGTACGCTTAAACTTGAGAAATATAATGCAAGTGAAGCCTGGAAAATGGACTAATTTGGTAGGGCATGGGGCAAAAGGTGAGCCTAGTGTGAGCGAGTGAGAAATCCCAATTCCATAGAAAAAGGCAAGATGGATTGTTATGGTAAAATGAGAAAGAGGCTAAGTAACGGCCACTCCTAGAGATAAGATCCGAGAGAAGCCATCCTTCTAGGATTTGGGGCAAATATTCCACCGTTCTTCAATCAAGAGTAGAGATCTACGTGAAGCCGGTTGTCCCAACGAGATCCTAGAAGATCAGAATATTGGGAGGAGGTGAGCCACCCCGCTTGGAGTCGGGAACCCATTGCCCTGACCTTCGAAAAATCATGGGACTCCAAGTGATGTCGGGTGCTCGATGACGTGATCCGAGGGGCCTGAGAATAAAGAGTGACCGCCCAGGCCATGGCGTTGAGCTACTACAAACTACTACATCATTATCCTAAGGGACGAGAAATAAGAGAGGGGGTGAGCCACCCCGCTAGGATTTTGGCACCCATCACACTGTTTTCGAAAGAGCGTGGAGCTCCACATGAAGTCGGGTTGCCCAATGACGTTATCTAGGGCGATGAGAAGAAAAGAATCCCGCTAAAGCCAATAGCGGAGAGTAGTCCATGTCTTACCATCACTTTACTTACATGTTTGGTCTTGGCGTATTGGGTGGATAGTTGGTTGGCGTGTGTACATCGTTCCCCTTTTCCATTCTCTTACAACTCTCTTGATCAAAACATCTGGTTGCCACTCATGCAATTGGATAGAATTCAATTCTATCCAATTGCATGAGTGGCAACCATATGTTTTGATCAAGAGAGTTGTAAGAGAATGGAAAAGGGGAACGATGTACACACGCCAACCAACTATCCACCCAATACGCCAAGACCAAACATGTAAGTAAAGTGATGGTAAGACATGGACTACTCTCCGCTATTGGCTTTAGCGGGATTCTTTTCTTCTCATCGCCCTAGATAACGTCATTGGGCAACCCGACTTCATGTGGAGCTCCACGCTCTTTCGAAAACAGTGTGATGGGTGCCCAAATCCTAGCGGGGTGGCTCACCCCCTCTCTTATTTTCTCGTCCCTTATGATAATGATGTAGTAGTTTGTAGTAGCTCACTGCCATGGCCTGGGCGGTCACTCTTTATTCTCAACCCCCTCGGATCACGTCATCGGGCACCCTACATCGCATGGAGCCCCATGCTTTTTCGAAGGTCAGTGCAATGGGTTCCCGAATCTAAGCGGGGTGGCTCACCTCCTCCCAATATTCTGATCTTCTAGGATCTCGTTGGGATAACCGGCTTCACGTAGATCTCTACTCTTGATTGAAGAACGGTGCAATATTTGCCCCAAATCCTAGAAGGATGGCTTCTCTCGAATCTTATCTCTAGGAGTGGCCATTACTTAGCCTCTTTCTCATTTTACCATAACAAACCATCTTGCCTTTTTCTAGGGAATTGGGATTTCTCACTCGCTCACACTAGGCTCACCTTTTGCCCCATGCCCTACCAAATTAGTCCATTTTCCGGGCTTCACTTGCATTATATTTCTCAAGTTTAAGGGTACACACATTCAATTGGATAGAATTGAATAGCTAAATGCTAGAGAGAGAATTTTTGCAAGTGTTCTAAGAGTTTTATCTTCTAAAAATGAAAGCTAACTCTCAAAATGTATAGAGATCCTCATATTTATAGAGAAGAATTTGCACCTAGCGTGTTGTGCTCAATCCACGTGCGTGACACGGGCGTGATATGGGAATAATCCTCATCCATGCCTAGAATCACGCGTGATATAGGTTCAGACAGCTTCCACGCTCAGAATCACGCACATGACAACAACGTGATTTGGATATAGAGAATAATCACGCCCTAAGTAACGCGTGTGACACGGGAGCGTTTTGGTCCTACATCCGTGCTCTTCAAAAATGAATCGTTTGCTTTTGTCACCCTTTCTAACCATAATTCCTCAAAAACATCATGATGCACAAATTAGAAGTCTTTGTAATGATAATGGCATTTTATTGCTTTTTACTCATAATTCACGCATAAATTGCTCAAACTTCGCATAGAGTACCTTCAAATTGACCTTGAAAACACGTATCTTTTGACATTTATCAAAAGTTTCCGCAATTTAGTTTGCTTGTCCCCAAATGCATAAGTGTCAAAAGATAGCTACACAATGTTTTAGGCAACCATATGTTTTGATCAAGAGAGTTGTAAGAGAATGGAAAAGGGGAACGATGTACACACGCCAACCAACTATCCACCCAATACGCCAAGACCAAACATGTAAGTAAAGTGATGGTAAGACATGGACTACTCTCCGCTATTGGCTTTAGCGGGATTCTTTTCTTCTCATCGCCCTAGATAACGTCATTGGGCAACCCGACTTCATGTGGAGCTCCACGCTTTTTCGAAAACAGTGTGATGGGTGCCCAAATCCTAGCGGGGTGGCTCACCCCCTCTCTTATTTTCTCGTCCCTTAGGATAATGATGTAGTAGTTTGTAGTAGCTCACCGCCATGGCCTGGGCGGTCACTCTTTATTCTCAACCCCCTCGGATCACGTCATCGGGCACCCTACATCGCATGGAGCCCCATGCTTTTTCGAAGGTCAGTGCAATGGGTTCCCGAATCCAAGCGGGGTGGCTCACCTCCTCCCAATATTCTGATCTTCTAGGATCTCGTTGGGACAACCGGCTTCACGTAGATCTCTACTCTTGATTGAAGAACGGTGCAATATTTGCCCCAAATCCTAGAAGGATGGCTTCTCTCGAATCTTATCTCTAGGAGTGGCCATTACTTAGCCTCTTTCTCATTTTACCATAACAAACCATCTTGCCTTTTTCTAGGGAATTGGGATTTCTCACTCGCTCACACTAGGCTCACCTTTTGCCCCATGCCCTACCAAATTAGTCCATTTTCCGGGCTTCACTTGCATTATATTTCTCAAGTTTAAGGGTACACACATTCAATTGGATAGAATTGAATAGCTAAATGCTAGAGAGAGAATTTTTGCAAGTGTTCTAAGAGTTTTATCTTCTAAAAATGAAAGCTAACTCTCAAAATGTATAGAGATCCTCATATTTATAGAGAAGAATTTGCACCTAGCGTGTTGTGCTCAATCCACGTGCGTGACACGGGCGTGATATGGGAATAATCCTCATCCATGCCTAGAATCACGCGTGATATAGGTTCAGACAGCTTCCACGCTCAGAATCACGCACATGACAACAACGTGATTTGGATATAGAGAATAATCACGCCCTAAGTAACGCGTGTGACACGGGAGCGTTTTGGTCCTACATCCGTGCTCTTCAAAAATGAATCGTTTGCTTTTGTCACCCTTTCTAACCATAATTCCTCAAAAACATCATGATGCACAAATTAGAAGTCTTTGTAATGATAATGGCATTTTATTGCTTTTTACTCATAATTCACGCATAAATTGCTCAAACTTCGCATAGAGTACCTTCAAATTGACCTTGAAAACACGTATCTTTTGACATTTATCAAAAGTTTCCGCAATTTAGTTTGCTTGTCCCCAAATGCATAAGTGTCAAAAGATAGCTACACAATGTTTTAGGCAACCATATGTTTTGATCAAGAGAGTTGTAAGAGAATGGAAAAGGGGAACGATGTACACACGCCAACCAACTATCCACCCAATACGCCAAGACCAAACATGTAAGTAAAGTGATGGTAAGACATGGACTACTCTCCGCTATTGGCTTTAGCGGGATTCTTTTCTTCTCATCGCCCTAGATAACGTCATTGGGCAACCCGACTTCATGTGGAGCTCCACGCTTTTTCGAAAACAGTGTGATGGGTGCCCAAATCCTAGCGGGGTGGCTCACCCCCTCTCTTATTTTCTCGTCCCTTAGGATAATGATGTAGTAGTTTGTAGTAGCTCACCGCCATGGCCTGGGCGGTCACTCTTTATTCTCAACCCCCTCGGATCACGTCATCGGGCACCCTACATCGCATGGAGCCCCATGCTTTTTCGAAGGTCAGTGCAATGGGTTCCCGAATCCAAGCGGGGTGGCTCACCTCCTCCCAATATTCTGATCTTCTAGGATCTCGTTGGGACAACCGGCTTCACGTAGATCTCTACTCTTGATTGAAGAACGGTGCAATATTTGCCCCAAATCCTAGAAGGATGGCTTCTCTCGAATCTTATCTCTAGGAGTGGCCATTACTTAGCCTCTTTCTCATTTTACCATAACAAACCATCTTGCCTTTTTCTAGGGAATTGGGATTTCTCACTCGCTCACACTAGGCTCACCTTTTGCCCCATGCCCTACCAAATTAGTCCATTTTCCGGGCTTCACTTGCATTATATTTCTCAAGTTTAAGGGTACACACATTCAATTGGATAGAATTGAATAGCTAAATGCTAGAGAGAGAATTTTTGCAAGTGTTCTAAGAGTTTTATCTTCTAAAAATGAAAGCTAACTCTCAAAATGTATAGAGATCCTCATATTTATAGAGAAGAATTTGCACCTAGCGTGTTGTGCTCAATCCACGTGCGTGACACGGGCGTGATATGGGAATAATCCTCATCCATGCCTAGAATCACGCGTGATATAGGTTCAGACAGCTTCCACGCTCAGAATCACGCACATGACAACAACGTGATTTGGATATAGAGAATAATCACGCCCTAAGTCACGCGTGTGACACGGGAGCGTTTTGGTCCTACATCCGTGCTCTTCAAAAATGCATCGTTTGCTTTTGTCACCCTTTCTAACCATCATAATGCACAAATTAGAAGTCTTTGTAATGAAAATGGCATTTTATTGCTTTTTACTCATAATTCACGCATAAATTGCTCAAACTTCGCATAGAGTACCTTCGAATTGACCTTGAAAACACGTATCTTTTGACACTTATCAAAAGTTTCCACAATTTAGTTTGCTTGTCCCCAAATGCATGAGTGGCAACCATATGTTTTGATCAAGAGAGTTGTAAGAGAATGGAAAAGGGGAACGATGTACACACGCCAACCAACTATCCACCCAATACGCCAAGACCAAACATGTAAGTAAAGTGATGGTAAGACATGGACTACTCTCCGCTATTGGCTTTAGCGGGATTCTTTTCTTCTCATCGCCCTAGATAACGTCATTGGGCAACCCGACTTCATGTGGAGCTCCACGCTTTTTCGAAAACAGTGTGATGGGTGCCCAAATCCTAGCGGGGTGGCTCACCCCCTCTCTTATTTTCTCGTCCCTTAGGATAATGATGTAGTAGTTTGTAGTAGCTCACCGCCATGGCCTGGGCGGTCACTCTTTATTCTCAACCCCCTCGGATCACGTCATCGGGCACCCTACATCGCATGGAGCCCCATGCTTTTTCGAAGGTCAGTGCAATGGGTTCCCGAATCCAAGCGGGGTGGCTCACCTCCTCCCAATATTCTGATCTTCTAGGATCTCGTTGGGACAACCGGCTTCACGTAGATCTCTACTCTTGATTGAAGAACGGTGCAATATTTGCCCCAAATCCTAGAAGGATGGCTTCTCTCGAATCTTACCTCTAGGAGTGGCCATTACTTAGCCTCTTCCTCATTTTACCATAACAAACCATCTTGCCTTTTTCTAGGGAATTGGGATTTCTCACTCGCTCACACTAGGCTCACCTTTTGCCCCATGCCCTACCAAATTAGTCTATTTTCCGGGCTTCACTTGCATTATATTTCTCAAGTTTAAGGGTACACACATTCAATTGGATAGAATTGAATAGCTAAATGCTAGAGAGAGAATTTTTGCAAGTGTTCTAAGAGTTTTATCTTCTAAAAATGAAAGCTAACTCTCAAAATGTATAGAGATCCTCATATTTATAGAGAAGAATTTGCACCTAGCGTGTTGTGCTCAATCCACGGGCGTGATATGGGAATAATCCTCATCCATGCCTAGAATCACGCGTGATATAGGTTCAGACAGCTTCCACGCTCAGAATCACGCACATGACAACAACGTGATTTGGATATAGAGAATAATCACGCCCTAAGTCACGCGTGTGACACGGGAGCGTTTTGGTCCTACATCCGTGCTCTTCAAAAATGCATCGTTTGCTTTTGTCACCCTTTCTAACCATGATAATGCACAAATTAGAAGTCTTTGTAATGAAAATGGCATTTTATTGCTATTTACTCATAATTCACGCATAAATTGCTCAAACCTCGCATAGAGTACCTTCAAATTGACCTTGAAAACACGTATCTTTTGACACTTATCAAAAGTTTCCACAAGTTAGTTTGCTTGTCCCCAAATGCATAAGTGTTAAAAGATAGCTACACAATGTTTTAGGCAACCATATGTTTTGATCAAGAGAGTTGTAAGAGAATGGAAAAGGGGAACGATGTACACACGCCAACCAACTATCCACCCAATACGCCAAGACCAAACATGTAAGTAAAGTGATGGTAAGACATGGATTACTCTCCGCTATTGGCTTTAGCGGGATTCTTTTCTTCTCATCGCCCTAGATAACGTCATTGGGCAACCCGACTTCATGTGGAGCTCCACGCTTTTTCGAAAACAGTGTGATGGGTGCCCAAATCCTAGCGGGGTGGCTCACCCCCTCTCTTATTTTCTCGTCCCTTAGGATAATGATGTAGTAGTTTGTAGTAGCTCACCGCCATGGCCTGGGCGGTCACTCTTTATTCTCAACCCCCACGGATCACGTCATCGGGCACCCTACATCGCATGGAGCCCCATGCTTTTTCGAAGGTCGGTGCAATGGGTTCCCGAATCCAAGCGGGGTGGCTCACCTCCTCCCAATATTTTGACCTTCTAGGATCTCGTTGGGACAACCGGCTTCACGTAGATCTCTACTTTCTATTGAAGAACGGTGCAATATTTGCCCCAAATCCTAGAAGGATGGCTTCTCTCGAATCTTACCTCTAGGAGTGGCCATTACTTAGCCTCTTCCTCATTTTACCATAACAAACCATCTTGCCTTTTTCTAGGGAATTGGGATTTCTCACTCGCTCACACTAGGCTCACCTTTTGCCCCATGCCCTACCAAATTAGTCTATTTTCCGGGCTTCACTTGCATTATATTTCTCAAGTTTAAGGGTACACACATTCAATTGGATAGAATTGAATAGCTAAATGCTAGAGAGAGAATTTTTGCAAGTGTTCTAAGAGTTTTATCTTCTAAAAATGAAAGCTAACTCTCAAAATGTATAGAGATCCTCATATTTATAGAGAAGAATTTGCACCTAGCGTGTTGTGCTCAATCCACGGGCGTGATATGGGAATAATCCTCATCCATGCCTAGAATCACGCGTGATATAGGTTCAGACAGCTTCCACGCTCAGAATCACGCACATGACAACAACGTGATTTGGATATAGAGAATAATCACGCCCTAAGTCACGCGTGTGACACGGGAGCGTTTTGGTCCTACATCCGTGCTCTTCAAAAATGCATCGTTTGCTTTTGTCAGCCTTTCTAACCATTATTCCTCAAAAACATGATAATGCACAAATTAGAAGTCTTTGTAATGAAAATGGCATTTTATTGCTATTTACTCATAATTCACGCATAAATTGCTCAAACTTCGCATAGAGTACCTTCAAATTGACCTTGAAAACACGTATCTTTTGACACTTATCAAAAGTTTCTTTTGCCCATGCCCTACCAATTAGTCTATTTTCCGGGCTTCACTTGCATTATATTTCTCAAGTTTAAGGGTACACACATTCAATTGGATAGAATTGAATAGCTAAATGCTAGAGAGAGAATTTTTGCAAGTGTTCTAAGAGTTTTATCTTCTAAAAATGAAAGCTAACTCTCAAAATGTATAGAGATCCTCATATTTATAGAGAAGAATTTGCACCTAGCGTGTTGTGCTCAATCCACGGGCGTGATATGGGAATAATCCTCATCCATGCCTAGAATCACGCGTGATATAGGTTCAGACAGCTTCCACGCTCAGAATCACGCACATGACAACAACGTGATTTGGATATAGAGAATAATCACGCCCTAAGTCACGCGTGTGACACGGGAGCGTTTTGGTCCTACATCCGTGCTCTTCAAAAATGCATCGTTTGCTTTTGTCACCCTTTCTAACCATGATAATGCACAAATTAGAAGTCTTTGTAATGAAAATGGCATTTTATTGCTTTTTACTCATAATTCACGCATAAATTGCTCAAACTTCGCATAGAGTACCTTCAAATTGACCTTGAAAACACGTATCTTTTGACAC
>NC_044928.1:13105070-13108323 GCF_003576645.1 Ipomoea triloba
TTATCAAAAGTTTCCACAATTTAGTTTGCTTGTCCCCAAATGCATAAGTGTTAAAAGATAGCTACACAATGTTTTAGGCAACCATATGTTTTGATCAAGAGAGTTGTAAGAGAATGGAAAAGGGGAACGATGTACACACGCCAACCAACTATCCACCCAATACGCCAAGACCAAACATGTAAGTAAAGTGATGGTAAGACATGGACTACTCTCCGCTATTGGGTTTAGCGGGATTCTTTTCTTCTCATCGCCCTAGATAACGTCATTGGGCAACCCGACTTCATGTGGAGCTCCACGCTTTTTCGAAAACAGTGTGATGGGTGCCCAAATCCTAGCGGGGTGGCTCACCCCCTCTCTTATTTTCTCGTCCCTTAGGATAATGATGTAGTAGTTTGTAGTAGCTCACCGCCATGGCCTGGGCGGTCACTCTTTATTCTCAACCCCCTCGGATCACGTCATCGGGCACCCTACATCGCATGGAGCCCCATACTTTTTCGAAGGTCAGTGCAATGGGTTCCCGAATCCAAGCGGGGTGGCTCACCTCCTCCCAATATTCTGACCTTCTAGGATCTCGTTGGGACAACCGGCTTCACGTAGATCTCTACTCTTGATTGAAGAACGGTGCAATATTTGCCCCAAATCCTAGAAGGATGGCTTCTCTCGAATCTTATCTCTAGGAGTGGCCATTACTTAGCCTCTTTCTCATTTTACCATAACAAACCATCTTGCCTTTTTCTAGGGAATTGGGATTTCTCACTCGCTCACACTAGGCTCACCTTTTGCCCCATGCCCTACCAAATTAGTCCATTTTCCGGGCTTCACTTGCATTATATTTCTCAAGTTTAAGGGTACACACATTCAATTGGATAGAATTGAATAGCTAAATGCTAGAGAGAGAATTTTTGCAAGTGTTCTAAGAGTTTTATCTTCTAAAAATGAAAGCTAACTCTCAAAATGTATAGAGATCCTCATATTTATAGAGAAGAATTTGCACCTAGCGTGTTGTGCTCAATCCACGTGCGTGACACGGGCGTGATATGGGAATAATCCTCATCCATGCCTAGAATCACGCGTGATATAGGTTCAGACAGCTTCCACGCTCAGAATCACGCACATGACAACAACGTGATTTGGATATAGAGAATAATCACGCCCTAAGTAACGCGTGTGACACGGGAGCGTTTTGGTCCTACATCCGTGCTCTTCAAAAATGAATCGTTTGCTTTTGTCACCCTTTCTAACCATAATTCCTCAAAAACATCATGATGCACAAATTAGAAGTCTTTGTAATGATAATGGCATTTTATTGCTTTTTACTCATAATTCACGCATAAATTGCTCAAACTTCGCATAGAGTACCTTCAAATTGACCTTGAAAACACGTATCTTTTGACACTTATCAAAAGTTTCCACAATTTAGTTTGCTTGTCCCCAAATGCATAAGTGTCAAAAGATAGCTACACAATGTTTTAGGCAACCATATGTTTTGATCAAGAGAGTTGTAAGAGAATGGAAAAGGGGAACGATGTACACACGCCAACCAACTATCCACCCAATACGCCAAGACCAAACATGTAAGTAAAGTGATGGTAAGACATGGACTACTCTCCGCTATTGGCTTTAGCGGGATTCTTTTCTTCTCATCGCCCTAGATAACGTCATTGGGCAACCCGACTTCATGTGGAGCTCCACGCTTTTTCGAAAACAGTGTGATGGGTGCCCAAATCCTAGCGGGGTGGCTCACCCCCTCTCTTATTTTCTCGTCCCTTAGGATAATGATGTAGTAGTTTGTAGTAGCTCACCGCCATGGCCTGGGCGGTCACTCTTTATTCTCAACCCCCTCGGATCACGTCATCGGGCACCCTACATCGCATGGAGCCCCATGCTTTTTCGAAGGTCAGTGCAATGGGTTCCCGAATCCAAGCGGGGTGGCTCACCTCCTCCCAATATTCTGATCTTCTAGGATCTCGTTGGGACAACCGGCTTCACGTAGATCTCTACTCTTGATTGAAGAACGGTGCAATATTTTCCCCAAATCCTAGAAGGATGGCTTCTCTCGAATCTTACCTCTAGGAGTGGCCATTACTTAGCCTCTTTCTCATTTTACCATAACAAACCATCTTGCCTTTTTCTAGGGAATTGGGATTTCTCACTCGCTCACACTAGGCTCACCTTTTGCCCCATGCCCTACCAAATTAGTCTATTTTCCGGGCTTCACTTGCATTATATTTCTCAAGTTTAAGGGTACACACATTCAATTGGATAGAATTGAATAGCTAAATGCTAGAGAGAGAATTTTTGCAAGTGTTCTAAGAGTTTTATCTTCTAAAAATGAAAGCTAACTCTCAAAATGTATAGAGATCCTCATATTTATAGAGAAGAATTTGCACCTAGCGTGTTGTGCTCAATCCACGGGCGTGATATGGGAATAATCCTCATCCATGCCTAGAATCACGCGTGATATAGGTTCAGACAGCTTCCACGCTCAGAATCACGCACATGACAACAACGTGATTTGTATATAGAGAATAATCACGCCCTAAGTCACGCGTGTGACACGGGAGCGTTTTGGTCCTACATCCGTGCTCTTCAAAAATGCATCGTTTGCTTTTGTCACCCTTTCTAACCATGATAATGCACAAATTAGAAGTCTTTGTAATGAAAATGGCATTTTATTGCTTTTTACTCATAATTCACGCATAAATTGCTCAAACTTCGCATAGAGTACCTTCAAATTGACCTTGAAAACACGTATCTTTTGACATTTATCAAAAGTTTCCGCAATTTAGTTTGCTTGTCCCCAAATGCATAAGTGTCAAAAGATAGCTACACAATGTTTTAGGCAACCATATGTTTTGATCAAGAGAGTTGTAAGAGAATGGAAAAGGGGAACGATGTACACACGCCAACCAACTATCCACCCAATACGCCAAGACCAAACATGTAAGTAAAGTGATGGTAAGACATGGACTACTCTCCGCTATTGGCTTTAGCGGGATTCTTTTCTTCTCATCGCCCTAGATAACGTCATTGGGCAACCCGACTTCATGTGGAGCTCCACGCTTTTTCGAAAACAGTGTGATGGGTGCCCAAATCCTAGCGGGGTGGCTCACCCCCTCTCTTATTTTCTCGTCCCTTAGGATAATTATGTAGTAGTTTGTAGTAGCTCACCGCCATGGCCTGGGCGGTCACTCTTTATTCTCAACCCCCTCGGATCACGTCATCGGGCACCCTACATCGCATGGAGCCCCAT
>NC_044928.1:13109115-13109686 GCF_003576645.1 Ipomoea triloba
CTCATTTTACCATAACAAACCATCTTGCCTTTTTCTAGGGAATTGGGATTTCTCACTCGCTCACACTAGGCTCACCTTTTGCCCCATGCCCTACCAAATTAGTCTATTTTCCGGGCTTCACTTGCATTATATTTCTCAAGTTTAAGGGTACACACATTCAATTGGATAGAATTGAATAGCTAAATGCTAGAGAGAGAATTTTTGCAAGTGTTCTAAGAGTTTTATCTTCTAAAAATGAAAGCTAACTCTCAAAATGTATAGAGATCCTCATATTTATAGAGAAGAATTTGCACCTAGCGTGTTGTGCTCAATCCACGGGCGTGATATGGGAATAATCCTCATCCATGCCTAGAATCACGCGTGATATAGGTTCAGACAGCTTCCACGCTCAGAATCACGCACATGACAACAACGTGATTTGGATATAGAGAATAATCACGCCCTAAGTCACGCGTGTGACACGGGAGCGTTTTCGTCCTACATCCGTGCTCTTCAAAAATGCATCGTTTGCTTTTGTCACCCTTTCTAACCATAATTCCTCAAAAACATGATAATGCACAAATTAGAAGTC
>NC_044928.1:13113475-13122552 GCF_003576645.1 Ipomoea triloba
ATTTTCCGGGCTTCACTTGCATTATATTTCTCAAGTTTAAGGGTACACACATTCAATTGGATAGAATTGAATAGCTAAATGCTAGAGATAGAATTTTTGCAAGTGTTCTAAGAGTTTTATCTTCTGAAAATGAAAGCTAACTCTCAAAATGTATAGAGATCCTCATATTTATAGAGAAGAATTTGCACCTAGCGTGTTGTGCTCAATCCACGTGCGTGACACGGGCGTGATATGGGAATAATCCTCATCCATGCCTAGAATCACGCGTGATATAGGTTCAGACAGCTTCCACGCTCAGAATCACGCACATGACAACAACGTGATTTGGATATAGAGAATAATCACGCCCTAAGTCACGCGTGTGACACGGGAGCGTTTTGGTCCTACATCCGTGCTCTTCAAAAATGCATCGTTTACTTTTGTCACCCTTTCTAACCATCATAATGCACAAATTAGAAGTCTTTGTAATGAAATTGGCATTTTATTGCTTTTTACTCATAATTAACGCATAAATTGCTCAAACTTCGCACAGAGTACCTTCAAATTGACCTTGAAAACACGTATCTTTTGACACTTATCAAAAGTTTCCACAATTTAGTTTGCTTGTCCCCAAATGCATGAGTGGCAACCATATGTTTTGATCAAGAGAGTTGTAAGAGAATGGAAAAGGGGAACGATGTACACACGCCAACCAACTATCCACCCAATACGCCAAGACCAAACATGTAAGTAAAGTGATGGTAAGACATGGACTACTCTCCGCTATTGGCTTTAGCGGGATTCTTTTCTTCTCATCGCCCTAGATGACGTCATTGGGCAACCCGACTTCATGTGGAGCTCCACGCTTTTTCGAAAACAGTGTGATGGGTGCCCAAATCCTAGCGGGGTGGCTCACCCCCTCTCTTATTTTCTCGTCCCTTAGGATAATGATGTAGTAGTTTGTAGTAGCTCACCGCCATGGCCTGGGCGGTCACTCTTTATTCTCAACCCCCTCGGATCACGTCATCGGGCACCCTACATCGCATGGAGCCCCATGCTTTTTCGAAGGTCAGTGCAATGGGTTCCCGNGTAAGACATGGACTACTCTCCGCTATTGGCTTTAGCGGGATTCTTTTCTTCTCATCGCCCTAGATGACGTCATTGGGCAACCCGACTTCACGTGGAGCTCCACGCTTTTTCGAAAACAGTGTGATGGGTGCCCAAATCCTAGCGGGGTGGCTCACCCCCTCTCTTATTTTCTCGTCCCNTGGCTTTAGCGGGATTCTTTTCTTCTCATCGCCCTAGATGACATCATTGGGAACCCCGACTTCACGTGGAGCTCCACGCTTTTTCGAAAACAGTGTGATGGGTGCCCAAATCCTAGCGGGGTGGCTCACCCCCTCTCTTATTTTCTCGTCCCTTAGGATAATGATGTAGTAGTTTGTAGTAGCTCACCGCCATGGCCTGGGCGGTCACTCTTTATTCTCAACCCCCTCGGATCACGTCATCGGGCACCCTACATCGCATGGAGCCCCATGCTTTTTCGAAGGTCAGTGCAATGGGTTCCCGAATCCAAGCGGGGTGGCTCACCTCCTCCCAATATTCTGATCTTCTAGGATCTCGTTGGGACAACCGGCTTCACGTAGATCTCTACTCTTGATTGAAGAACGGTGCAATATTTGCCCCAAATCCTAGAAGGATGGCTTCTCTCGAATCTTATCTCTAGGAGTGGCCATTACTTAGCCTCTTTCTCATTTTACCATAACAAACCATCTTGCCTTTTTCTAGGGAATTGGGATTTTTCACTCGCTCACACTAGGCTCACCTTTTGCCCCATGCCCCACCAAATTAGTCTATTTTCCGGGCTTCACTTGCATTATATTTCTCAAGTTTACTTGCATTATATTTCTCAAGTTTAAGGGTACACACATTCAATTGGATAGAATTGAATAGCTAAATGCTAGAGAGAGAATTTTTGCAAGTGTTCTAAGAGTTTTATCTTCTAAAAATGAAAGCTAACTCTCAAAATGTATAGAGATCCTCATATTTATAGAGAAGAANGCATTATATTTCTCAAGTTTAAGGGTACACACATTCAATTGGATAGAATTGAATAGCTAAATGCTAGAGAGAGAATTTTTGCAAGTGTTCTAAGAGTTTTATCTTCTAAAAATGAAAGCTAACTCTCAAAATGTATAGAGATCCTCATATTTATAGAGAAGAATTTGCACCTAGCGTGTTGTGCTCAATCCACGTGCGTGACACGGGCGTGATATGGGAATAATCCTCATCCATGCCTAGAATCACGCGTGATATAGGTTCAGACAGCTTCCACGCTCAGAATCACGCACATGACAACAACGTGATTTGGATATAGAGAATAATCACGCCCTAAGTAACGCGTGTGACACGGGAGCGTTTTGGTCCTACATCCGTGCTCTTCAAAAATGCATCGTTTGCTTTTGTCACCCTTTCTAACCATGATAATGCACAAATTAGAAGTCTTTGTAATGAAAATGGCATTTTATTGCTTTTTACTCATAATTCACGCATAAATTGCTCAAACTTCGCATAGAGTACCTTCAAATTGACCTTGAAAACACGTATCTTTTGACACTTATCAAAAGTTTCCACAATTTAGTTTGCTTGTCCCCAAATGCATGAGTGGCAACCATATGTTTTGATCAAGAGAGTTGTAAGAGAATGGAAAAGGGGAACGATGTACACACGCCAACCAACTATCCACCCAATACGCCAAGACCAAACACGTAAGTAAAGTGATGGTAAGACATGGACTACTCTCCGCTATTGGCTTTAGCGGGATTCTTTTCTTCTCATCGCCCTAGATGACGTCATTGGGCAACCCGACTTCATGTGGAGCTCCACGCTTTTTCGAAAACAGTGTGATGGGTGCCCAAATCCTAGCGGGGTGGCTCACCCCCTCTCTTATTTTCTCGTCCCTTAGGATAATGATGTAGTAGTTTGTAGTAGCTCACCGCCATGGCCTGGGCGGTCACTCTTTATTCTCAACCCCCTCGGATCACGTCATCGGGCACCCTACATCGTATGGAGCCCCATACTTTTTCGAAGGTCAGTGCAATGGGTTCCCGAATCCAAGCGGGGTGGCTCACCTCCTCCCAATATTCTGACCTTCTAGGATCTCGTTGGGACAACCGGCTTCACGTAGATCTCTACTCTTGATTGAAGAACGGTGCAATATTTGCCCCAAATCCTAGAAGGATGGCTTCTCTCGAATATTACCTCTAGGAGTGGCCATTACTTAGCCTCTTTCTCATTTTACCATAACAAACCATCTTGCCTTTTTCTAGGGAATTGGGATTTCTCACTCGCTCACACTAGGCTCACCTTTTGCCCCATGCCCTACCAAATTAGTCTATTTTCCGGGCTTCACTTGCATTATATTTCTCAAGTTTACTTGCATTTTATTTCTCAAGTTTAAGGGTACACACATTTAATTGGATAGAATTGAATAGCTAAATGCTAGAGAGAGAATTTTTGCAAGTGTTCTAAGAGTTTTATCTTCTAAAAATGAAAGCTAACTCTCAAAATGTATAGAGATCCTCATATTTATAGAGAAGAATTTGCACCTAGCGTGTTGTGCTCAATCCACGGGCGTGATATGGGAATAATCCTCATCCATGCCTAGAATCACGCGTGATATAGGTTCAGACAGCTTCCACGCTCAGAATCACGCACATGACAACAACGTGATTTGGATATAGAGAATAATCACGCCCTAAGTCACGCGTGTGACACGGGAGCGTTTTGGTCCTACATCCGTGCTCTTCAAAAATGCATCGTTTGCTTTTGTCACCCTTTCTAACCATAATTCCTCAAAAACATCATAATGCACAAATTAGAAGTCTTTGTAATGAAAATGGCATTTTATTGCTTTTTACTCATAATTCACGCATAAATTGCTCAAACTTCGCATAGAGTACCTTCAAATTGACCTTGAAAACACGTATCTTTTGACAATTATCAAAAGTTTCCACAATTTAGTTTGCTTGTCCCCAAATGCATGAGTGGCAACCATATGTTTTGATCAAGAGAGTTGTAAGAGAATGGAAAAGGGGAACGATGTACACACGCCAACCAACTATCCACCCAATACGCCAAGACCAAACATGTAAGTAAAGTGATGGTAAGACATGGACTACTCTCCGCTATTGGCTTTAGCGGGATTCTTTTCTTCTCATCGCCATAGATGACGTCATTGGGCAACCCGACTTCATGTGGAGCTCCACGCTTTTTCGAAAACAGTGTGATGGGTGCCCAAATCCTAGCGGGGTGGCTCACCCCCTCTCTTATTTTCTCGTCCCTTAGGATAATGATGTAGTAGTTTGTAGTAGTTCACCGCCATGGCCTGGGCGGTCACTCTTTATTCTCAACCCCCTCGGATCACGTCATCGGGCACCCACATCGCATGGAGCCCCATACTTTTTCGAAGGTCAGTGCATTGGGTTCCCGAATCCAAGCGGGGTGGCTCACCCCCTCTCTTATTTTCTCGTCCCTTAGGATAATGATGTAGTAGTTCGTAGTAGCTCACCGCCATGGCCTGGGCGGTCACTCTTTCTTCTCCCCCCCCTCGGATCACGTCATCGGGCCCCCTACATCGCATGGAGCCCCATACTTTTTCGAAGGTCAGTGCATTGGGTTCCCGAATCCAAGCGGGGTGGCTCACCTCCTCCCAATATTCTGACCTTCTAGGATCTCGTTGGGACAACCGGCTTCACGTAGATCTCTACTCTTGATTGAAGAACGGTGCAATATTTGCCCCAAATCCTAGAAGGATGGCTTCTCTCGAATCTTACCTCTAGGAGTGGCCATTACTTAGCCTCTTTCTCATTTTACCATAGCAAACCATCTTGCCTTTTTCTAGGGAATTGGGATTTCTCACTCGCTCACACTAGGCTCACCTTTTGCCCCATGCCCTACCAAATTAGTCTATTTTCCGGGCTTCACTTGCATTATATTTCTCAAGTTTAAGGGTACACACATTCAATTGGATAGAATTGAATAGCTAAATGCTAGAGAGAGAATTTTTGCAAGTGTTCTAAGAGTTTTATCTTCTAAAAATGAAAGCTAACTCTCAAAATGTATAGAGATCCTCATATTTATAGAGAAGAATTTGCACCTAGCGTGTTGTGCTCAATCCACGTGCGTGACACGGGCGTGATATGGGAATAATCCTCATCCATGCCTAGAATCACGCGTGATATAGGTTCAGACAGCTTCCACGCTCAGAATCACGCACATGACAACAACGTGATTTGGATATAGAGAATAATCACGCCCTAAGTAACGCGTGTGACACGGGAGCGTTTTGGTCCTACATCCGTGCTCTTCAAAAATGCATCGTTTGCTTTTGTCACCCTTTCTAACCATAATTCCTCAAAAACATCATAATGCACAAATTAGAAGTCTTTGTAATGAAAATGGCATTTTATTGCTTTTTACTCATAATTCACGCATAAATTGCTCAAACTTCGCATAGAGTACCTTCAAATTGACCTTGAAAACACGTATCTTTTGACATTTATCAAAAGTTTCCACAATTTAGTTTGCTTGTCCCCAAATGCATAAGTGTCAAAAGATAGCTACACAATGTTTTAGGCAACCATATGTTTTGATCAAGAGAGTTGTAAGAGAATGGAAAAGGGGAACGATGTACACACGCCAACCAACTATCCACCCAATACGCCAAGACCAAACATGTAAGTAAAGTGATGGTAAGACATGGACTACTCTCCGCTATTGGCTTTAGCGGGATTCTTTTCTTCTCATCGCCCTAGATAACGTCATTGGGCAACCCGACTTCATGTGGAGCTCCACGCTTTTTCGAAAACAGTGTGATGGGTGCCCAAATCCTAGCGGGGTGGCTCACCCCCTCTCTTATTTTCTCGTCCCTTAGGATAATGATGTAGTAGTTTGTAGTAGCTCACCGCCATGGCCTGGGCGGTCACCTCTTTATTCTCAACCCCCTCGGATCACGTCATCGGGCACCCACATCGCATGGAGCCCCATACTTTTTCGAAGGTCAGTGCAATGGGTTCCCGAATCCAAGCGGGGTGGCTCACCTCCTCCCAATATTCTGACCTTCTAGGATCTCGTTGGGACAACCGGCTTCACGTAGATCTCTACTCTTGATTGAAGAACGGTGCAATATTTGCCCCAAATCCTAGAAGGATGGCTTCTCTCGAATCTTATCTCTAGGAGTGGCCATTACTTAGCCTCTTTCTCATTTTACCATAACAAACCATCTTGCCTTTTTCTAGGGAATTGGGATTTCTCACTCGCTCACACTAGGCTCACCTTTTGCCCCATGCCCTACCAAATTAGTCCATTTTCCGGGCTTCACTTGCATTATATTTCTCAAGTTTAAGGGTACACACATTCAATTGGATAGAATTGAATAGCTAAATGCTAGAGAGAGAATTTTTGCAAGTGTTCTAAGAGTTTTATCTTCTAAAAATGAAAGCTAACTCTCAAAATGTATAGAGATCCTCATATTTATAGAGAAGAATTTGCACCTAGCGTGTTGTGCTCAATCCACGTGCGTGACACGGGCGTGATATGGGAATAATCCTCATCCATGCCTAGAATCACGCGTGATATAGGTTCAGACAGCTTCCACGCTCAGAATCACGCACATGACAACAACGTGATTTGGATATAGAGAATAATCACGCCCTAAGTCACGCGTGTGACACGGGAGCGTTTTGGTCCTACATCCGTGCTCTTCAAAAATGCATCGTTTGCTTTTGTCACCCTTTCTAACCATGATAATGCACAAATTAGAAGTCTTTGTAATGAAAATGGCATTTTATTGCTTTTTACTCATAATTCACGCATAAATTGCTCAAACTTCGCATAGAGTACCTTCAAATTGACCTTGAAAACACGTATCTTTTGACATTTATCAAAAGTTTCCGCAATTTAGTTTGCTTGTCCCCAAATGCATAAGTGTCAAAAGATAGCTACACAATGTTTTAGGCAACCATATGTTTTGATCAAGAGAGTTGTAAGAGAATGGAAAAGGGGAACGATGTACACACGCCAACCAACTATCCACCCAATACGCCAAGACCAAACATGTAAGTAAAGTGATGGTAAGACATGGACTACTCTCCGCTATTGGCTTTAGCGGGATTCTTTTCTTCTCATCGCCCTAGATAACGTCATTGGGCAACCCGACTTCATGTGGAGCTCCACGCTTTTTCGAAAACAGTGTGATGGGTGCCCAAATCCTGGGGTGGCTCACCCCCTCTCTTATTTTCTCGTCCCTTAGGATGATAATGATGTAGTAGTTTGTAGTAGCTCACCGCCATGGCCTGGGCGGTCACTCTTTATTCTCAACCCCCTCGGATCACGTCATCGGGCACCCTACATCTCATGGAGCCCCATGCTTTTTCGAAGGTCAGTGCAATGGGTTCCCGAATCCACGCGGGGTGGCTCACCTCCTCCCAATATTCTGATCTTCTAGGATCTCGTTGGGACAACCGGCTTCACGTAGATCTCTACTCTTGATTGATGAACGGTGCAATATTTGCCCCAAATGCTAGAAGGATGGCTTCTCTCGAATCTTATCTCTAGGAGTGGCCATTACTTAGCCTCTTTCTCATTTTACCATAACAAACCATCTTGCCTTTTTCTAGGGAATTGGGATTTCTCACTCGCTCACACTAGGCTCACCTTTTGCCCCATGCCCTACCAAATTAGTCCATTTTCCGGGCTTCACTTGCATTATATTTCTCAAGTTTAAGGGTACACACATTCAATTGGATAGAATTGAATAGCTAAATGCTAGAGAGAGAATTTTTGCAAGTGTTCTAAGAGTTTTATCTTCTAAAAATGAAAGCTAACTCTCAAAATGTATAGAGATCCTCATATTTATAGAGAAGAATTTGCACCTAGCGTGTTGTGCTCAATCCACGTGCGTGACACGGGCGTGATATGGGAATAATCCTCATCCATGCCTAGAATCACGCGTGATATAGGTTCAGACAGCTTCCACGCTCAGAATCACGCACATGACAACAACGTGATTTGGATATAGAGAATAATCACGCCCTAAGTCACGCGTGTGACACGGGAGCGTTTTGGTCCTACATCCGTGCTCTTCAAAAATGCATCGTTTGCTTTTGTCACCCTTTCTAACCATGATAATGCACAAATTAGAAGTCTTTGTAATGAAAATGGCATTTTATTGCTTTTTACTCATAATTCACGCATAAATTGCTCAAACTTCGCATAGAGTACCTTCGAATTGACCTTGAAAACACGTATCTTTTGACACTTATCAAAAGTTTTCACAATTTAGTTTGCTTGTCCCCAAATGCATGAGTGGCAACCATATGTTTTGATCAAGAGAGTTGTAAGAGAATGGAAAAGGGGAACGATGTACACACGCCAACCAACTATCCACCCAATACGCCAAGACCAAACATGTAAGTAAAGTGATGGTAAGACATGGACTACTCTCCGCTATTGGCTTTAGCGGGATTCTTTTCTTCTCATCGCCCTAGATGACGTCATTGGGCAACCCGACTTCATGTGGAGCTCCACGCTTTTTCGAAAACAGTGTGATGGGTGCCCAAATCCTAGCGGGGTGGCTCACCCCCTCTCTTATTTTCTCGTCCCTTAGGATAATGATGTAGTAGTTTGTAGTAGCTCACCGCCATGGCCTGGGCGGTCACTCTTTATTCTCAACCCCCTCGGATCACGTCATCGGGCACCCTACATCGCATGGAGCCCCATGCTTTTTCGAAGGTCAGTGCAATGGGTTCCCGAATCCACGCGGGGTGGCTCACCTCCTCCCAATATTCTGATCTTCTAGGATCTCGTTGGGACAACCGGCTTCACGTAGATCTCTACTCTTGATTGATGAACGGTGCAATATTTGCCCCAAATCCTAGAAGGATGGCTTCTCTCGAATCTTATCTCTAGGAGTGGCCATTACTTAGCCTCTTTCTCATTTTACCATAACAAACCATCTTGCCTTTTTCTAGGGAATTGGGATTTCTCACTCGCTCACACTAGGCTCACCTTTTGCCCCATGCCCTACCAAATTAGTC
>NC_044928.1:13123770-13131707 GCF_003576645.1 Ipomoea triloba
GTCCTAGATAGAAAGTGTGAGGCCTTTGGAGTTCTTTCTCCACTTTTGACCACTTGGATCGTTGAACTCGGGTTCAGTGGTCATCGCCCGGTCTAATACTGATCCCCTGGACTTATAGGAGCGTTGGAATGATTCCTAGCTAGCCTCACTAGGTTCATAAGAACGACACCTACCCGAACATAGAGTGACTATACTTAAGTGTGCACACCCCCGTAGGAGTACCTTTTTCCTTCTGGGTGATATAGTACTCGACGAATAGACTTCGCCCACTGTATGAATGATCATACACATAACTACCATGCGGGATAGGCACTTTAAGCTCATCTTTATCCCGTAGGTTAACAAGGTCCTTCACGACTTTTACTAGAACTAAGGTTTGAAAACATTTTTCCACTCTTTCCTTTCTTGCATTGAAAATATTTTGGACGTACTTGGGTCAATTCCAATACTCGGAAATTAATTCCCCTTTTAACCAAATCCAAAAATTCCGCTTTTCTTTTGCAAAACATTTGGATAGTACACTAACAACCTTTCACAATGGTAATTCAAGTGTAACTATCCCACACCTTCAACTCCACATTTTTCACATAAGTATCATACTTGACACATTTACACCTCAATGCATATAACATATACACTTCCCAACCTTAACGTGGGCATAACACACCAAATACATTTATTCTTTACATGCACATAATACCACCTCCTTATAATATTTATAAGTCCACACATGTGCAACACTACCTACATAACACATGTACTTACCATAACACTAAGACATAATCTTCTCATCACATAGATTTTCTTGTTCACAAGTTAACAACAATCCATAACCTAGCTATCAATTATCTAGTTTCAAACAACCTCAACCAATTAAAGGGATTCCTTACCTCAACCGGGTTAAACCTCAACCAATTAAAGGGATTCCTTACCTCAACCGGGTTACTAGTCTCGTAGAAGAAGGGATTCCTTACCTCAACCGGGTTACTAGTCTCGTAGAAGACTGTTGGAGTTGATTTCCCCAATTTCACCTTAAAACCCTAAAATTACACCAACATCATAACACATAATTTTAAGAAATCTTAACTTAGATTCATGTTCTAGGAGGGAAAATAAAGCTATTTACCGAATAAAATTGGAGTTTTACCGAATATTTGGAGATCTATGAAGAACTTGCTAGCTATGGAGTCTTGAAGCTTGATGAAGAAGATGAAGATCACACTCTACTCTCTAACTCATGTACCACAATTATAGCATTATATATCACCACCATAATTATAATTCAACATCTTAGCTCAACAACATAATGACATCACCATCATCAATAACGTTATCCATCATTCCATCATCCTCATTTAATTCCATCATTAATCCAATCTTTAATCATAATCCTTATAAGCTCATAATCTTCATAACTTTCCTTATTTATTAATAAGAATAATAGTTCCTAATCACCATTTTAATCACTAATCACCACCCTTAACCATAATTCATAATTGATTTCCACCTTAAATCAATAAACCATAACCCATATGCATAATTACCCCCATTAGTCTTAACCCATCAATATTGTAATCCTTACTTATTTATGATGCCCATAACTCATATTTAGTCCACAATTTCTCACCTTCAACAACTTACCCATCTATACTTAACATAAATCTTTAGTCCTTAGTCCAACATTATCCTCATCACTAGGCTTCAACGTGAACCAAATAACCATAATTAATCATTAAGTACTCTTAATCATCACCTTAATCCACCATCATTAATTAACAAAATTCATTATTGCCCATAAATCACCATTAAACTTTAAGTACCAAGCTATTAATCATTCTAGAACCACCATCTCATAATCTATTTGCCAACATCCATATTCATATCAACTTTAACAACACCATTAATGAGAACTCACCAACACAACATTTTGTACATATATATTATGTAAAATACAATTACATATATATTATACATACCACATGTACATAACAATTTTACTTAGATCTCATCATATTTCAACCAAACAATCAATTATCCAATTTCAAGTGACTAAACCGACTTAAGGGATTCCTTACCTCAACCGGGTTACTAGTCTTGTAGAAGACTCTTGGAGTTGATTTCCCCAATTTCACCTTAAAACCCTAGGATTCCACCAACAACATAACACATAATTTAAGAAATCTTAACTTAGATTCATGATCTAGGAAGGAAAACAAAGCTTTTGAACCGATTAAAATAGAAATTTACCGAACAAATTTCGATTGGAGCTTGAAACTTTGCTTGTCTCTCTCTCTCTCTCTCACGGAATTGGCGTGAAGATGAAATGAAGAAATGGAACTTTCTTCCCTTCTATCTTAACATATATACATATACGTAATACTTTCTTCCCTTCTATCTTAACATATATACATATACGTAATACACAGGAGCCAATGGAACAAAGATGTTTGGAGAACGAAAAGAAGGCAATCTGGAGTGGATCGGGAAGAATGGGTTAACTACATGGGTTACCCTAGCTATTCCAATTATTCCACAGAAAGTGATACAGCCTCTGATGAAGACTCTGTAATGGATCTTCAATTTCATCGTGATGAGAATGGATGGTTATGAAGACAAAGCAACCAGGTTGGAACCCACAAAACTGGAAAGGAAGGAGATATATGAGCGAAGGATAAGATTTGATCTTATCTCCCCAGCAAAGCAAATCTCATCTATAGCAAAGAAATATTATCTTTAAAGATAAGATTCCCGTCCTGACAGGGTCATGTCAGCGTTATCTTATCTTATCAGTTTGGCGTGCATTATTTGACAGCTTTATTAAAGTATCTTTACTTTATGTCAATGAGGCCATCACACTTTGTCGGCCACATGTATTGTAATAATTGTAAAATAGCTGTATTCCTATTTCAAGAACCATCCTTCATCCCTATAAAAGGAGGTTCAGTGTGTTCTGTAAGGCATTGCAGTTTGAAATATAAAATTTCCCAGTTTGTGAAATCATGAGTTTCTATGTTTTCAGTTGAAGGTTTTTGAATAGATTTATGGTTATGTTCCTGCTATCGAGTCTTAGATAATCTCTACTTGTAGAGAAGCTAGGCTTCATAAAGTGGTTCGAGAGTTTTGTTGTTATGCCCAGGAGAGGCTTTTAGTTTTCTCTCACCTTACCTTGACCCTAGTTCCTCATTGGTTTGACTGACTCCCCCGATTCAGATGTTTTTGAGGAATTATGGATAAAAAGGGTGGCAAAAGCGTACCAAAATAATGCATTTTTAAAGAGCACGGAAGTAGGACCAAATCACTCCCGTGTCACACGCGTGACTTAGGGCGTGATTCTTCTCTATATCCAAATCACGTTGTTGTCATGTGCGTGATTCTGAGCGTGGAAGCTGTCTGAACCTATATCACACGTAATTCTAGGCATGGATGAGGATTATATCCATATCACTCCATGTCACGCACGTGGATTGAGCACAACACGCTAGGTGCAAATTCTTCTTTATAAATATGAGGATCTCTATACATTTTTAGAGTTAGTTTTCATTTTTAGAAGATAAAACTCTTAGAACACTTGCAAAAATTCTCGCACTAGCATTTAGCTATTCAATTCTATCCAATTGAATGTGTGTACCCTTAAACTTGAGAAATATAATGCTAGCGAAGCCCGAAAAATGGACTAATTTGGTAGGGCATGGGGCAAAAGGTGAGCCTAGTATGAGCTAGTGGGAAATCCCAATTCCTACGAAAAAGGCATGAGGGGTTGTTATGGTAAAATGAGAAAAAGGCTATGTAATGGCCACTCATAGAGATAAGATCGGAGAGAAGCTATCTTGCTAGGATTTGGGGCAACCATTGCACCGTTATTCAAACAAGCGTTGTAACACCCCAATTTTCACATCTTGGATTTATTTCAAAATCCTTAATAATACATTGCGGAAGCATCTAACCAGCAGAAAACTGGGTGTTACCGCCACGCTTAGGTATCTCTCCTATACCCAAACGTTAAGGCTAAACTTACAACATCAAACAACCACATCAACATCCAACTTAATACAACTGGGTATTCCTCAAAATAATAAATCTTCCAGGGTGTCTATTCTTCCATCCTATTCATGTTCACCTGCAAAATCATTTTAACACAAAAACAAAGGGGTGTATATCCCAAAATTAGCATAAGCTAAGTAAGTTCCATTTCACCCCGTAAAATATAGGCTTGGGTTTTATGATTTTCAACAATCATATTCTTTCCAAAATCGTATATATATATATATATATATCATTTGTCTCATAATCTTCATAAAATATTTTCCCAAAATACATGTGGAGATATCATTTTCCAAAATAACATATTTGTCAAGGAGGATTAGATACCAATAAAAAAAAACCAATACTCCACCAATAGGACCGCAGCCCTAGATTCTCATCTCAATAGCAAATAGAACCGCAGCTCTAGTGCTCATAATAATCTGGACCGCAGCCCAAGATTCTCATATATTTTCCAAAAAAGGTTTGTGAGATTTCCGGCTCACCCCGGCAGCAAGTATTCTTATCCTCCAAGACTAAATATGTACATATAATTTCCAAAATATATCATTTCCTCATGATAAATATCTTCTTCAAAAATATATAATTTCTCAAAACACATTTTTCTCCACAATAATTGACTCCATAAGAATACATCATTCTTCATAGGAATGTACATATACTAAAATTCCAAGCCAAGCATTTACTCAACACACGGGTTTGACCCGTAAAAATCCATTCTCGATAATTCGGGAATCCACACACATATTATGCAATGAACTTGTGATCACATGAACATTCTTATGCACATAATTTTGTAAAACACGTAGTTTTGTTATCATAGCATACCATATATGAATATACATATATATGGGGTAAATAATAATTTTAGTGAACATGAAATCTTACCCTTGAAGATCAAAACTCTCATCAACACTTAATTCTTTCACCAAAATCCCTAGGCAAAATATACCACCATAACAATAATTTAGGAATTCTTAACTTCTAGTTAGGTTCTAGGGAAGAAAACAAAGCTTTTGAACCGATTAAAATTGAAATTTACCGAATAGGTGATGATCTTGATGAAGAAATTGGCTATGGAAGCTCTTTGAACTCAAGGAAGAATGAAGATGAAAATGAGATCTATTTTCTCTCTCTTTCCCTCACTATTTCGGTCACAAGAGAGGAAGAAATGAGGGAAAATAAAATGCAAACTTATATATTATCCCTTATAAGACTTGGAGACTAAGCTTATCCCTTGCAAGACTTATCCAACTCATCTTAATTAATATATATCCACATGGTCATTAATGTGACACTTGTCACAATCTTGTGGTGGGTAAGGGAAAATATCTTCTTTTGGACTGTTCGGGATTAAAACAGATGAATTCTCGGTAGAAACTAATTTAATTCAAATAATTTTCGAAACCAAAAATTTACTCCATACTGAAACTTAAAATTGGGCTAGGTTCAGTACACCGCGAAATTTCGCGATGTACGACCAAAAACAAATTTTTGCTGCTATGGGCTAATTTAATTAAATAGGAAATTCAAGAATAATAGTATGGTGTCTAATAATTCATTTCCTAGGACAAACAAGTCCGAACACCAGCTCCTAAAATTTTTACGGTTTGTGACCGGTACGTAGGTTCGCAGCTTAATAACAACTATACTCACTTATAAAAATTCTTTTGAAATATCTGAAGATCATAACTTAGGAATGTCAACGCCTTAGGATAATGTTAATAAAATACGGGGTATTAAAAGATAGCTACACAATGTTTTAGGCAACCATATGTTTTGATCAAGAGAGTTGTAAGAGAATGTAAAAGGGGAACGATGTACACACGCCAACCAACTATCCACCCAATACGCCAAGACCAAACATGTAAGTAAAGTGATGGTAAGACATGGACTACTCTCCGCTATTGGCTTTAGCGGGATTCTTTTCTTCTCATCGCCCTAGATAACGTCATTGGGCAACCCGACTTCATGTGGAGCTCCACGCTTTTTCGAAAACAGTGTGATGGGTGCCCAAATCCTAGCGGGGTGGCTCACCCCCTCTCTTATTTTCTCGTCCCTTAGGATAATGATGTAGTAGTTTGTAGTAGCTCACCGCCATGGCCTGGGCGGTCACTCTTTATTCTCAACCCCCTCGGATCACGTCATCGGGCACCCTACATCGCATGGAGCCCCATGCTTTTTCGAAGGTCAGTGCAATGGGTTCCCGAATCCAAGCGGGGTGGCTCACCTCCTCCCAATATTCTGATCTTCTAGGATCTCGTTGGGACAACCGGCTTCACGTAGATCTCTACTCTTGATTGAAGAACGGTGCAATATTTGCCCCAAATCCTAGAAGGATGGCTTCTCTCGAATCTTATCTCTAGGAGTGGCCATTACTTAGCCTCTTTCTCATTTTACCATAACAAACCATCTTGCCTTTTTCTAGGGAATTGGGATTTCTCACTCGCTCACACTAGGCTCACCTTTTGCCCCATGCCCTACCAAATTAGTCCATTTTCCGGGCTCCACTTGCATTATATTTCTCAAGTTTAAGGGTACACACATTCAATTGGATAGAATTGAATAGCTAGAGAGAGAATTTTTGCAAGTGTTCTAAGAGTTTTATCTTCTAAAAATGAAAGCTAACTCTCAAAATGTATAGAGATCCTCATATTTATAGAGAAGAATTTGCACCTAGCGTGTTGTGCTCAATCCACGTGCGTGACACGGGCGTGATATGGGAATAATCCTCATCCATGCCTAGAATCACGCGTGATATAGGTTCAGACAGCTTCCACGCTCAGAATCACGCACATGACAACAACGTGATTTGGATATAGAGAATAATCACGCCCTAAGTAACGCGTGTGACACGGGAGCGTTTTGGTCCTACATCCGTGCTCTTCAAAAATGCATCGTTTGCTTTTGTCACCCTTTCTAACCATAATTCCTCAAAAACATCATAATGCACAAATTAGAAGTCTTTGTAATGAAAATGGCATTTTATTGCTTTTTATTCATAATTCACGCATAAATTGCTCAAACTTCGCATAGAGTACCTTCAAATTGACCTTGAAAACACGTATCTTTTGACACTTATCAAAAGTTTCCCCAATTTAGTTTGCTTGTCCCCAAATGCATGAGTGGCAACCATATGTTTTGATCAAGAGAGTTGTAAGAGAATGGAAAAGGGGAACGATGTACACACGATGGAAAAGGGGAACGATGTACACACGCCAACCAACTATCCACCCAATACGCCAAGACCAAACATGTAAGTAAAGTGATGGTAAGACATGGACTACTCTCCGCTATTGGCTTTAGCGGGATTCTTTTCTTCTCATCGCCCTAGATGACGTCATTGGGCAACCCGACTTCATGTGGAGCTCCACGCTTTTCCGAAAACAGTGTGATGGGTGCCCAAATCCTAGCGGGGTGGCTCACCCCCTCTCTTATTTTCTCGTCCCTTAGGATAATGATGTAGTAGTTTGTAGTAGCTCACCGCCATGGCCTGGGCTATCACTCTTTATTCTCAACCCCCTCGGATCACGTCATCGGGCACCCTACATCGCATGGAGCCCCATGCTTTTTCGAAGGTCAGGGCAATGGATTCCCGAATCCAAGCGGGGTGGCTCACCTCCTCCCAATATTCTGATCTTCTAGGATCTCGTTGGGACAACCGGCTTCACGTAGATCTCTACTCTTGATTGAAGAACGGTGCAATATTTGCCCCAAATCCTAGAAGGATGGCTTCTCTCGAATCTTATCTGTAGGAGTGGCCATTACTTAGCCTCTTTCTCATTTTACCATATCAAACCATCTTGCCTTTTTCTAGGGAATTGGGATTTCTCACTCGCTCACACTAGGCTCACCTTTTGCCCCATGCCCTACCAAATTAGTCCATTTTCCGGGCT